>NW_009701783.1:0-55927 GCF_000703405.1 Apaloderma vittatum
TTTTATTTTATTTTATTTTATTTTTTATTTTTTTCCCCTCTGTGCTGTCATGCAAGTGCTTCAGGAGCGCAACTTTCAATATTAAACTTCTGCTGGCAAGACACAGGGCAAGGAGTAATCAACACATGAGAGCAAAGCGCAGTTACCCGCTCTTCATCTTACCAACATAGAGCTGGCTGTACAGTTCCAGTCGTGTGTGTCCTTCTGTCGGTGCTTTCCGGATCTCCAGGGGTAACTGGTCTACCTGCAGGCTGGCCTGTTTGACATTCCTCTCAGCGTTGACCCGATGCCACTGGTCATCATTGAGCTGGCTGGGAGACCTAACGACAATTTCCACAGGTCCATTGCCGACATCAAATGAAAAAGAAACCTCCGTAGCAGCTGAAACACCAAGCAAAAGGGAACCCATCTTGTGCTGTAAGCAAATTTACTAGTACCTTCTAAACTGAAACATGCACTGTTCAATTACTGTTCAGAATTTATAAGCATGTTCAGTTGGTTCCAATGTGAGCAGGAGTTAAAGTATTTCCAAGGAAGACATTGTGACGTTTCTGTAACATGTGATGGAAATTAAATCAGTTGGCTTGTAAAATTTAACCAGAATAAATTATGTCCTTGAAGAGAATTTTTTATTCTGTCTGATAATTTAATTAATATTGGAACAACCAGTTCACTATCTTTTAGAAGAAAACATCAACAGACCCCAAACCAATGAAATTAATTTTTGACTTCTGCAGCTTTCCTGTTTCTATAGGTTTTTTTAGGGAAACAGGTATTTTGCCAAAAAAACGTGGCACTGAAGAAGTTTTTTTATGGTTTTTTTTTTTTGAGGGGCAAGTAATTTTTACAATGAACTAACAATGCGGTGGTAATGACCTATGTAAGATTTTGTGGCTGAAAAATAAATGGGTTCTTAGCAAGAACCACAGTGCTCTGTTTATAGCAGATGATTCAAAATCTATCTTGAAACTTTAAGAAATGTTCATTAGGCTCTATTAGACATTGCTCCAGCTCACCCTTGGCAAACAATATAGTTAATACTTATTATTAAACAGGTTGCGTGATGAATAATATACAGATGATTTCGGAATGAAGAATTATAATTTTGACTTTCCTACTGATATTTAGTTTATATAATTTGGTTCTTTAAATTATATTATAGTAGCAAAACATCAGATGAAAGGGTTACATGAAAACAGATTATCAATGACAGCATTGACAAAAGAGGATACCAGACATAAATAAAGACAACCAAGAGTACCATTTAATTTGTTTTTCTTACATATAAAATAAAAAAGCCACAGCACCCTTTTAATTCTTCTGAAAAATCCTGGGTGCCCAATTATGGTCTCAGTGTTCCAGCACAACTGTGGTTTCTTGTTTGGTTGAATTAACAAAACAGTCTTATAAAAGTCTTGCTCAGGAGGTCTACTAAATTGCGGTAGAAGCACCACTCCATGATCATTGTCACTAAAAATACTGATAAATAGTAGGAAATATTTTTCTACATAGTCTAATAGATTTTCACAAGGTTATGTCAGACTGAATTAAATGCATTTTTATGAAAACTAGAAAGATACGAAAAAATGTTTTGCTCTTTCAAAACAAATTTATGATACAACTGATACTTTTGATTTTTTCTGCAAAATTTGCTATTTCTAAAAGACAAAATTAAAATCACATTTTATTGCTATTGTATCATCTGATATTTGCTAAACAAGATAATTACATTTTTAAATTAACTGCCTTTCATAAGCCATGAATTTAGTCTGTTTAGCCTTTTGCACTTTACAAGACAGAAAATCTGTAAGAGCCAAACCTTGCCATTAAAGAAATGAAGATGTTTCATTTTAATGTTATTATGCCTTAAAACTTCAGAGGTTCTACCAATAAACTCAAGCAAATAAGGAATTAGAGTAAATTCTCTCCAGTACTTAAGTTGTATGTTGTGTTAAAATCTATTTTCAGGGTGTGTGTATGTGTGTGCAATTCTCCTTTACTTTTTTCTTTGACGAATTACCACAGATCTCTTCACCATCAGGCTTGAATTGCATCCCAAAAAGCTGTCTTTCTACATGGCTGTAAAATGAGAACCCCTTAGCAGACTTTTCATCTTATTCTGAGGCAACTGATGGCACTGTTGATATTGTTCATGGGTACCTTGAGTACAACCCCATTCAGGATTTTACAAGAAAACCAGAAAGTCTAGAGAACTGGCAAATAGAGATATTTCAAGTAGAAGTTTTGTGCCTGCACTGTCTAGCTTTATGCGTGGTTTTAAACTGAAATGCATATCACAGCTTGAAAAACTTATAATGAAATTTGTACTTATTGGAGAAAACCATCCACTCTGACATAAGAGCACCATTTGTATAAATTCATATCATATTTTTATATTCAGTCTTATAGTTAGAGAAGCACAAGCATTCCAGAAAAATCTTTTCACCTAAGGCCATTTTCAGTGCAAGTAGCTGCAGACATACTGAAAGTTAGAGGAGGCAGCAGAGTATCTATGGACTGTGCTGATCCATCCCCAAGCAACCTAAAAATATGACTCTCATAAACCAAAGGGGAGGAAACTTATTTAGTAGACTTAAAAAAACATGAAATATGTCAATGAAAAGAGCTTTGCAGATGGGCAGAGCCTACAATTCACATGCAAGTTATGTTGCTGGTTCTGATTCCTCATCCTCAGTTTACACTAGAATGAATTTTTGAGTTTATGGATTAAATATATTCTCCAGCCAGGGGCATCTGTAGGTAAAATGACTGGTACTTGTACCTTAACAGGAATTGATGAACATCTGGTAACAGGCATGTTAGTCAGAAAAGGAAGACAGAAGAAACTGTACCCCCCAAACAAATAAGATAGGGATCTGGGGTCAACTGACAGAGAGAAGGCTGAGGTAGTCAACAACAAGTTTATCCCCATTTTCATTGGCAATTGTTCTTCTCAAATCTCTTGAGTCCCTGAATCTCAAAGCAGGGACTAGGGGAATAAATGTTCAAGATCAGGTTTGATGAGGCTTTGAGCATACTGCACTGCCCCTGCTCCTTCTTTTTCCTCTATCCCAGCTTTACTGCTGGGCATGGTGTTGTACAGTATGGAGTACCCTCTGGTCAATGGGCAATTGTCCTGGCTGTGTCCTTTACTAACTTCTTTGCTACCCTCAGCCTACCGACTGGGGGAGAAGCGGGAAAGGGAGAAAATTGCCACTGTGCAAGCACTTCTCAGCAACAGCCAAAACAGCGTGTGGTATCAACATTGGTTTAGGAATGAATCTGAAATGCAGAACCAAATGGGATGCTGTGCAGAAAGTTAACTCCATCTCAGCTAGACCCGGTACAACATCAAATTTGTTCAGAAATTCAGTGTAACTAGTTATGCAGAAAAGTAGCAATTATTTAGAGCTTTTTGCCAAGTATGGTTTACTTTGCAATTTCTCTATGTCTACACATACAACCCTTACATGATGATCTTTGACTTGAGTATGTACTTGATTGAAGTGAGATTGCTATTATTCTGTGAAACCTTTGAAGAGGATAAGTAAAAGATATTTAACATGCATGTACACATGACTATATTCACACTAATCAACTGAAAAAGAGCCGGGTTTTTTTTAGGAATATGTATAAAACGAGCTGCACAGGTCCAAAGACTTCTATGCATGAGTCACTTTGTAGCTCATGAAGCAAGTTTTCCTAATGATCACTTCATTTTCTATTCTACCAAGTGCCATAAAACTCAAGTCACTTGTTCTAAGAAATAAGAACGAGAATCAGTCATGGAAAAAATACCTGAAAGTGCTTAATTATGAAATATAAAAGGAAGTAAATACAAGTTTTAGTTTATTCAGTCAGCACAAGATTTAGTGATGGAAACTTCATAAAATTGAATAAAGGTGATTTTTTTTTTGTGTGCTCCTGCCACATTTTTTTTTGTGTGCTCCTGGATAAACTGAGACTTGTGGAATAGTTTCACCCTTTCTGTGCCTTGTGCAATTACATATAATTAAATCTGAACACGTTTCTTTTATTGATTCAATTTCCTAAGGTCTCAGGTCACTGTCAGCCATCTGTTCAAAACATAGAAGTGCAACTTTGGCAAACAAAATGCCCTTCTCATTCTTTGTTCTCTGTTCCAGTTTTTTCAGCTCTATTCAGATTACAGCATTTCCTCATCTTAAATCTATGAGGCATTTGCTCATAAAAAAAGAAGTGACAGGACTGAGCCACCCTGCAGGAAGACCTTGGCAGGCTGGAAGAGAAGGCTAAAATGAACCTTACAGGGTTCAACAGACAAGTGTAA
Source organism: Apaloderma vittatum (assembly GCF_000703405.1). Classification (NCBI taxonomy): domain Eukaryota; kingdom Metazoa; phylum Chordata; class Aves; order Trogoniformes; family Trogonidae; genus Apaloderma; species Apaloderma vittatum. Next base: position 4,310 of record NW_009701783.1, read on the forward strand.
GGTTTTGCAACTGGGAAAACATAATCCAGGAGTGCAGTACAGGCTGGGATCTGCCTGGCTGGGGAAGAACTCTGTGGAAAAAGACTCATGAGTCCTGGTGGACAACAAGATAAATATGAGTGAACAGTGTGCTGCAGTAGCAAAGAAAGCCAACAGGATGCAAGGTCACATCAAAAAGGACATCGCCAGCAGAGACAAAGAAGTCATTATGCAGTCTATTCAATGCTTGTCAGGCCACACCTGGAATAGTGTGCTGCCAGTTTCCCAGAACGCCTTGTATTTCAAGTCTCTTTTTTTTCTTATTTTCCTAGTTTGATCCTTGTTGACAAATTGTGGGGTAGAATTTCTAGCTACAATGAGGCTGCCAGCAAAGAAAGAGATGCTGACAGGTGAGTAGGTCCTTAAAAGATGCTAAGCAGTAGGTGGAGGTTCTCAAGACACACCAGCTGTGAAAAAAAAGGAGGAGGGATTACAACCCTCCTCACAGTCAGTTTTGTATGCCTGTCTCTTTATTCCTCTTCTTCTCACTCATTATCCTTTCTTTAAAACACATACTTTCATCTCCTCCCTTGCACTTTATTTCTCTTACCTCCCCTGATGTATTTTTATACCTTTCAGTGGGACTCACTGATGTTTTAGTTGACTTACATCAAAGGGGATAGTATCTAACTTCTTTAGGATCCCTTTGAAATCCCATTCTTCAAACATAAATGCCTTGTTATGGCTAGAATCAGAGCTCACTTGCTTGGCTGTAAAACAGGATACAACAATAAGCTATAAATTGTAGACTAAAACCTGCCAGACAGATATTTCCTCCCTCCACTTTGATCCCTTGCTCCATGAAAACAACAGCTTGAAAATATTCTGTCTCTAGAAGGGCAACATCTGCCAAATTTCTTGGACTGTTTCTTTGCAAATTCACCTCTGATGAAGGGCTCACAGTGACTAAACCAGTAGAGAGGATTCAGTGAAAGGATTGAAAATGAATAAAAACTTAATCAACAGACAAAGATGCTAAATGTACTTAGAGCTAGTGATTGATGTATCTTTGTATGGAATCCATCACCAAGGTCAAGACCAGGTCTCACATCTGTGGTCACTGGAATCCTTGCCATTGACTTTAGTAGACTGGGCAGAAAAGAGGGCTTTCCAGGATTTGAAAGCAACTATCTCATCCACCTTTCACACTTACACTCAGACAGCTGAGTTTAAAGATAGTTTTACAAAGCCATCTCTAAATTACCTGCCCTGCTGCCCTCATTTGCACATGGATGAAAGATGTCCATGCCAATACTGACGTCAAAACAGCATTGATAAGCTGTTCCTGGCTGCCAGAAATATGTGGGAATGGCTACAGATGCTATCCTGAAGTGTCATATTGGAACACAGGACCTGCTTTGAGGAGGCCACTTCTCAAGTGGCACAACTAAAAATTAAAACTACCAAGACAATGTCTCAGAGAGAACTTGTTGATCCAAATTTCTTCACTGCAATGCAGGAATTACTGTGTAGCTTGGCTGTCTGTTAATAATCAGGTAGTTGTCAAAAATCATGACCATATTTTCAATAGTTGGGCTAAGCATCTGGAAGATTTAATAATTTATCTAATTCCCAAATGAAATGGCTATTTGAACTAACGAGCGAAAGCTTCACTCATTTGACCAAATGACAGTGCACATCTATGCCCAAGGCTGCAGTGATCCCTGAGCTAAGTGCCAAATCAACTAGCTCTGGAAGCTGCACAGCTGCATCAGCGTGATGCTGTGCCAAGAGTAATTAGTTCTAATGAGAGGCTATATCGCACCTAGGATCAAATGCAGCATAGCTGAGTGCTGATTTATGTGGACATGCTATCTTTCTGAGAATTAGCTCAGGTATCTCTCTAACAGGTATCACTCTGTATTTGTCTGTAGGTTAACAATTCAAACAGATAAAAAAAATCATTCATCTTTACATTCTCTTGGATCTTCTGTAGTCATTTATGTAAGTGTCAAGAAGGAAAAAAGGGTGAGTAAATCTATCAGCTTTGATTTAACATCATTTAACACTTTGATTTAACATCATTTAACACTCATCTCACGGTATAAATCTATTCACAAGGTATAATAACAAGTGAGGCTCAGTGTCTTTCTGGACCTTTAGAACAAGCTGATATTTCGTACAGAGAATCACAGAACCATAGCATGGTTTGGGTTGGAAGGGACCTTTAAAGATCATCTAGTTCAACCCCTCTGCCATAGGTAGGGACATCTTTCACTAGACCAAGTTGCTCAGAGCGCCATCCACTCTGACCTTGAACACCTGCAATGATGGGGCACCAACATCTCTGGGCAACCTGGTCCAGTGTCTTACCATCCTCGTTGTAAAGAATTTCTTCCTTTTAACCAATCTAAATCTGCACTCTTTCAGTTATAAACCATTGCCCGTTGCCCCCTTGTCGTGTCATTACAAGCACTTATACAAAGTCTTTCTCTGTTTTTCTTATAAGCTCCTTTTAAATATTGAAAGGCAGCAATAAGGTCTCCATGGAGCCATCTTTTCTCCAGGCTGAACAGTCCCAACTCTCTCAGCCTTTCCTCATAGTTGAAGTTGGCAGTGCTAGGTTAATGGTTGGACTAGGCGATCTTAAAGGTGTTTTCCAACCGAAGTGATTTCCTGATTCTATGATTCTATGATGTCAAATAGAATTGGTCCCTGTAGGGACCCTTGTGAGACACCATACATAATTTTGTTTTATGATTGTTCAAAAATATTTTCATATATGTGGCTGCCTGACTGAATACCTAACTGGTATCTTCTTCCTTCATCGTTTGTGTTGGATTAGACTCCTTCTACTACAATAATCTTTGCCTACTGTCTCCATGCTGAGCTCTCGAAATTCATTATCCTCATCTGTGGTTTTAATCTTAGATATTCAATATATACCAGCTGACTCAGAAGCACTGCAGCATAGTCTCTGGAAGTTCTGGGACTCCCATAGTCCTGGGAAATACTGAGGAGAGATGACAGAAAAGAACTGTGAAAAAGGCAAGTGAAGAGAAGGCAAACGGAAGCAGGAAGGTAGGAAAGATGACAGTAACTAGCGGTGAACGCCTGGGGTCAATCTTGGCTCCAAGCATTTTAAATTGTCATTAATTATCTAGATGATGACATGGCAAAGTGTGCAGGTTTGCAGATGTCACAGACCTGTATGTCCATGCTTCCATCCACAGAGACTTTGACAGGCTGGAGAAATGGACTGAAAAGAATCTTGTTAAGTTCAGCAAGAAGCGCGAAGTCCTGCACCTGGTGAGGAAAACCCCATGAACCAGTACATGCTGGGGGTCACCCTGCTGGAAAGCAGCTTTGGAGAAAAGGCCCTGGGGGTCCTGCTGGATACCAGGTTGAATATGAGTCAGCAACATGCCCTAGTAGTAAGGAATGCAGAGGGTATCCTGGGCGGCATTAGTAGGATTGTTGCCAGAACGTTGAAGGAGATGATCCTTCTGCCTTGCTCAGCACTGGTGAGGCCACACCAGGAGTGCTGTGTCCAGTCCTGGGCCCTCCAGTACAAGAGAGACATGGACCTACTGGAAAGAATCCAGTGAAGGGCAGCTAAGATGATAATGGTGTATGAGGAAAAGCTGAGGCCTGGGACTGTTCAGCCTGGAGAAGAGAAGGCTCAGGAGGGATCTCATCAATGTCTACAAATATCTGAAGGGAGGATGCAAAAAGGGTGGAACCAGGCTCTTTTCAGTGGTGCCCTGTGACAGGACCTGAGACAATGGGCACAAACTGAAACACAAGATGTTGCCTCTGAAAATCAGAAAACTATTTTCCAGTGTGAGGGTGACAGCTGTCTGTGGGAATCCAGGTGAAGCCCAGTGTAACTTTTTTCATCAACTTTAGTGAAAAAGAATGCTAGTGGACTGCAGGACTCTTAGTTTGCTGATAATCTGTCTGCTGTCTCTGTTTCCCTTGCTGAACCTCTAATGCTGAATACATGCTTTTCTGGATGGAACTGGAACAGTGAGCTGGTTTACTGAAGCTCACGCTGGATAGAATTATAATGATAGGAGCAGGTAGAAGAAAGAAATTAAAAATTATATTAATTACCAGCAGTGTATCACTCACAGTAAATGTGTGTTTCTGGAGCATGACACCAAGATGGCTTTTGTATATATTCACATGGCTAGAGGATTCTAATAGTGTGTAATAGCAAAATAAGATTTTGCTAGTGTGATCTGTATTTCTGGCAGCTAAAACTGTGTTTATTGCTGTTTCCTGCATAATTTAGTTTCAAAAAGTAAATCACAAAGTTCTACATTTTTCAGTTTTCGCTGGTGCATGATTAATCCTCTTAGATTGCATTAGGAAAAGCATATATTACAGTTACAAGTAAATATAGAATCACAGAATCATAAAATGCTTTGTGTTGGAAAGGTCTTTTAAAGGTCTTCTAGTCCAACACTCCTGCAATGAGCAGGGACATTTTTAACCAGATCAGGTTGCTCAGAGCCTCATCTAACCATATACAAAGAAACAAAAAAATTACAGGTCTAGTCTGTTGGCTAGTCTGCAGCATCAAGCTTAATTTTCCTGTGCAGACGCCATTTGCGTCCATATCCATCCCTATCTACATATTCTGAGACATTTGCAGTTGTATTTCAGTGCTTCCTTATTGCTGCTTTACATGAGTTCAGGTAGCAACACTACTTCCCACTCTCCTTGCCCCCCTTTCTATTTTTCGGTACTTGAGGGAATAACAGACTGGGATACTAGTGCATGAAGTGATTTCCTCAAGTGCACATTTACAGCTGCACTGTTTCACCAATTAAAAGTGGGCTACTCCCTATCTTAGCCTGCTCTCGAACTGTTAAGAAGTTGCAAAAGGCATATCTTGTCAGATGCAGCACTTCTGGATTACAGCTTGTTTCTGGTGGAGAGAGATGATGGCAGTGAGCCATTGTGTTTCCATGCACACACAAGATTTGATTATTCCTTTGGAGCAAAAGCTGAAGCAGAGGACAGTGCAGACTTCCCTGAGTTTTCTCTAGGGTTGTTCAACCTGCTGTCTGACTGCAACAGAGGGCAAATCCTAACCTGTCTCGACCTCTTCCAAAGCACACAGGTTACCTGCAACCAGCTAAATGCTCTCCAGGTGCAAGGTAGTAAAAAAAAAAAATGGTCCTGGCTTCTCTCACCTTGTGGATGGACACCAGTTCTCTTTCTACTGGCAGGCAAGCACTTACACAATTCACAGTATTTGGAAAGGCATAACTATACTGGAGCTCAGCATGAAGAGAAATCAGAACTGTACCTTCCTGATCATGAATAAGCATCTGTGTCAGGACAAAGATAAGGAGGGATTTGATTTTGGCAATAACTAAGAATCACTTACTTTTATTTCACTTTAAAATAAACTCCACTACCAATCAACCAATCAAACAGAAATACCAGTCTTCCTTCTCAGTAGATTAGATTGTTTTGGGAGATAAAAAATATTGCATTTCACTGAAAGTAAACAAATTTTCTCATGAAAGATCATGCAAAGACCAAATATGCCCTAAGAAGATAATGATTTATTATCATTATTTATTACTTACTTCAGTTATGCTAATTGCACTCCAGCTGTCTTATAGATAAGCACTTGGAAACAACTCTTATATTTTTATGATTATATTTTAATTAATGTAGCAATTTTCAGCCATGGACATCAAGAAAGAAAAATAACATTGTCAGTCCTGCATAAACAGGAACCAAAGCAAAGATATGTGAAAGGATGTTTAAGGTCAAACATCAGAAGGCTAGAACAGGGCTTGAAAGAATACCTGCCTGCTTTACTTCTAAGGAAACAAATACAATTTCAGATAGTCGTTACCTCCCATACAGACAGCCCTCTTCCAATAACTACTGAGCTCCCTGGAAGGGAAGAAGTTGAAAGTCTTACTGATTCATCTCATGAAGATACTAATGCTTAAAAAGACACAGCAGCAATATCTTCTGGTCTCTTTTGTGAGAGATGATTCACACAAAGGGAACTGTAGTCAGTGCACTGAGAAGAAAAGGAGAGGAGGTGTGTGCTTTCCTGTCTGCAGTGCATTATAATATACGTTCTTATATGCTTTTAACTGACTTTACCATGAAACTGAACTGGTCCCGTGCCACAGAAGACACCACAACAAGGGGAAAGAACAGACATCAAAACAGAGCTCTCCCATGCAGCATATAAAGGGTTTTGTGTAACTGGTAGTTATCTTTTGTTGGATAAAAGTGGATGCTAGTGTTCATGAAATCAGATTATGCCTGAGCATGCTGAGGCATCAGAGAGATTTCTTATAGGACAGAGTGGTTTCTTTTCCTATGAAAAATTGCTGTGAAGTTGGCACAGTTCTGAAAACACTGAGCAGTGGGTCCAAGTGGTTACAAGCAGATACAAAGGATACCAACACCCTTCTCAAATATGTCCCATGTGAACGTCACAAAAATCAGCCAAAACTCTAAATTGTGCATCATACCAAAACTGGCAAAAACATGGTGCCAGCCCAAAAAGTACACATCAAGACTGTCAAGTCTTCTGTGGTGTGATTTTAAAAAAGCATATTCCTCTTCTGTGATGTTTTTCTTATGCTATAATTTGTGTATTACCTGTAGGTGTTGTTGTAGACTGTGGTTAAGATTTGTAAAGGTATTCATATGTCTGGGTGCTAGCTACCAAAAAACTGTCTGGCCAGATACTCATGATTATACGAATTTATTGATTTTTCTGCCTGGCCATGTAATTTTTTGTCATTTGTAGCACTTATTTTTGTAAGTAGTTTTTCATGGAGGCTATTTATTTCCTTGTGGCTGTCTGAGGGTCACCATCAGCGTAAGGACGCAGTTACACAATAAAAAAAGACATCCAACAATATGACTCAAATTTACTTTTAGTGTAGTAATTCCACATACAAAAAGAGTGTGTGTGAGGGGGCAGAGTAGGGTGACCCAGCTAATTTTGTCTTCTTTTTATCAAAAGCTTTAAACGAAGATTTTCTTCCCTGAAAACTATACTTGCAATAATTGATTGTTGCCAATATCCAGGGTAGACTCCCCCAAAATGGAAGATGATATCTTTGGTATTGTTTATTTTTTCATTCTGCAGCAGGAAAAAGAGATCTACAAAAAAATAGAAGTCAGGAGTATCATAGTGTGCAGGAAACTGGAAGACAGAATTGACATGCTAGAGGTAAAAAAAGCTCTGAATTCATGGTAATTAGCAGTAGAAAACTACTGTAACACACTGGCAGAGAATAAAGGGCACAGCCACGCAGGCTCTGGTCAGTTTTGAACAATATATGAGTGAGAGATCTGCCTGGTTTAGCCACCTTTTCTTAACTTCTTTGCTTCAGTGTATGCATGTGTCTCACGAAATGTAAAGCCAACAGGAGACCCATTCCTACTTCCTCCTGTAACAGTGGGAAACGTAAAAGGGTGAGTGAAAGGATTTATGACTGTATAAAACACTCGTTGTTAAGAATTCATAACCCTAACTGTCTGCAGTGCACAAGTAGAGACAAAATGCGCTACAGTGATCCAAGCTCTATTTTAAATACAAAGCCAAGGCATTTAGATCAAGAGATACAAAAAGTTTAAACTGTGTAAGATAATGCAATGGCAGTCTTTTGATAAAAACTGCCCTCATACTCTTCTTAATAAATAGATTCACTGTTTTATTAACTTTTAAAAACATTTTATATTAATGCATTGGGTTGTTTTTCTTTTAAAATGTAAAAAAATTATACATGTGTGCAAGGTTTCTAAATGAAAAGTCAGGAGTCATCAAAACAACTGTAACAAGGCAAAGCAGAAGAGCAGACTAAATTGAGAGTGACTTAAAAATTAATTAATTTTAATCATGATTTAAACTGACATTTTTTTAAACTAGCATTTAAACCATGATGCTATGCTACAAAGTGTTAGGAAAATCTGTGGCCAAAACTTTATACATTTAGCATCTATCATATAATGTTCTTGAAAACACTTAAAGAGAAAAAGATTATATTTACTTGAATTGACCTATTGACATATTTTGAATTAAAAGTGTGCATAAAAACTTGAAGCAACATGAATGTAATTGTATTATTATTAAAATCACCTCCTCTTTATATCTTATCAAACAGTCACAGAAAATCAACTTAAAACTGAATTGCTTTGGTGAAAAAAAAAAAGAATAATTTAGACTTTCAGTGGGCTAATTAAGTAATTGCCAACACTTTAAAAGGTCTAACTTAAAGAAAAAAAGTAGTTTACTGAGTACCAAGACCTTATTTAAACATTCAGAAGAAAGATTCTCCAAAGCATCTAAATGAATTGCAACCAGGCCATATAGCCTCAGGAAACAGTGCAGCTTGGTTTGACCATTTCAGATTTCCTCACTCATGGCTTTCCAGAGTAGGGGATGATGTTAATGATTAGGACTAAAGGTAAGGATTAATGAGCAGAGTGGTATGGGTGAAAGTAGAGTGGGTGTATGCTGATCAGGAAGAACAAATGGAGGGGACCTTCTAGAGGCAGCTAGAGGTAGCCTCATGTTCATAGGCCCTGGTCCTCCTGTGGGTCTTCAATCATTTCAGTATCTGTTGAAGGGACAACACAACAGACCATAAGCAAGGTTCCTGGAGAGCATCAGGGACAACACCCTGACGCAAGTGAAAGAGAAGTCATTGAGATGAAATGCTCTCCTGGACCTTACACTCACAAAAACAGAGGTGCTTGCTGGTGATGTGAAGCTTGAAGACAGCACCAGCTGGTTTGATCATGAGATGGTGGACTTCAGGATCCTTAGAGGAGAGAGCAGGGAAAAAAGAAGATAGGCTTCTGCAAGTACTTAAGTGCTACTTAAGTAGCGAAAGGAAGACTAGGGAAGATGTTGGCCTACTGCTGATTGAGGCAGGGGTCCTGGTGACACAGGATTTGGAAAAGACTGAGGTAATGAACGCCGACTTTGCCTCAGTCTTTACTAGCAAGACCAGCCTTCAGGAGTCCCAGGTCCCAGAGATCAGGGACAAAGTCTGGAGCAGGGGGATTGTACCAGATGACCTCCAGAGGTCCCCTCCATGCTCAACTATGTTGTGATTGTGTGACACTGTGAATGCAGAGACTGAGTGGGCTATTTAGTTAAAAAGAGCAGTTGAGATTAATTTTAGTCCCATGGGTAGGTTGTTATCAAAACCACACGCTTGTCCTTTGCTGAGATGAGGATTTTAAAATATTAAAGTATTTGTTGGGGAAAAAAAAAATTGCATCTCAGGCGGGTCTCTTAACCACTTGGTCTATCCCTTCATTTGCTCCTTGGCTTATTAAGAATGACATTATTACTACAAAGTGGTGAAGAGAAGACTGAGATATTCATAGACACTGTTTCCTCCTAATCTAGTGATCAAAGCATCCAAGATGCAGTGGAAGTAGAGATGCAAAACTCATGTGGGCAGAGAAAAGGAATGTACTGAGAACATCAGCCCGCTCTGGCCATGTAAGGTAGGCAGAAGCATGCCTACGCCACTGAAAGCAGAGCTCTTCATGTGCTACTCAGGTATTGCAAAGTTGCAGGTACATCTGGGCATGTCTGAGGAAATTAATTTGGAAAATTTAGGCCAAAAAGGCTTGACACAATTTGTGCTAGATGGCAGCTACATAGATATTTTGAGTATCAAAAATTTTTAACCGAGATGCTTAAGCCTGCTGGCAGATCTAAGCCTCTGACGCCTTGTCTTCAGGAGGAGACACATCCAGTCATGAAAGTAAATGAAATGTAGTCATTACTATCAAGCTTGTCATCCTAGATTTGTTTTGGAACCTGTTGCCATTCACCCTGTTAAAGCAGAAAACTCAGTGACAAAGTTAGGTTGTAGAAGTCAAACAAGCTCAAAGGGACATCCCGCTACTCATTATCACATAAACTAATGCAAGAAGTCACACAGTCACTTCAAAGAGTAGCAAGACAAGATAGTGGTTACATATCATTTTGTTGACTTCAGTTCTACATGTGAATATTTATTGCAAATTACAGGAAATTACAAAGAAAACATAAACCAATGGAGTTACCATAGTTTAATGGTTTAGTGCCCATATTTTACTGTGCAGTTGAGCAAGGTAAGAGTGCTCATAACGCCAGTAAGTGAAGCAGAACTCACTTTCTAACGCGTGGCAGAACACAGAGATTTAACAAAGTCAATGTAATGGATATCTTCCTCTGATTAAAAAACTCTGACTTTTGGAAGAAGCAGCTTGTTACATGTCTAGCATACATGAATTTCTTCCAAAAAGAGCAGAGATGGAGAACAGAATTGCTCAGATTGTTTATGAGACAGATCAAGTATGGGTCATAAGAAACTTAATAGACCTCTGATTTGTTTTGGGTCCAGTCGTATTTAGTATTATAATAAATAATTTTGCACAAGATGCCAGTATATGTCTTTTTTTTTTTTCTTTGCCAAAAACACACTGTTGGAAAGGTCAGAAAATAATACATAACTGTCCTGGTTTGAGAGCAGGATCCCAGTGTGATTGGCCATAAATTCCTGGGATGAAGTGGGCAGGGTATTAATGCCATTGTACAAGGCACTAGTAAATAGAATTAATGTGGACAGTTTTCATAATCTGTGTTTAAGAAAGAAGAATTCAAGGTGAAATGACTAGGGAGAACCTTATTAGCATAACCAGAGAAAAGAACAAGAGAAAGTATCTTATGAGAAGAGATGACATGAATTTGTTTTCCTTAACATAGCAATTAAAAGCTGAGAGAAGGTATGATTGCTCCATAAATACACAAGGGGAGAGTAAATGCTAGGAAGGGAAAATAATTAGTTCAGCCAAAGAGCAATATTGAAACAAGAATGAATGGCTATAAACAAAAGATGAAAAGAAAACTGTTAGGAATTAGAAGATTTCTAACCAACAAATGTGAAAGTCCAGTTGTCCAGCTGACAAATATTCAAACTATTTTCAACAGAGAGATGGACAAATTTAGGGAGCTAGACGCGGGCTATGCATTGTGGTTATCTGTGACAGTAAGGATCTAGACTGAAGGACTCAAAAGGCCTGTTTCTGTCATGTGCCTAAGACATCTGGTAATTTTGTGCTGCGCAGTAAATAGTTACGTTCTTCAGGAAAAAGATCAGCATACACAGAGAAGTAAGAAAGCCTATGCAGTTTCAGCATGTAACAGAAAGCAGGCTGCAAATGAGGGCAAAGACCTAAGGTGAGCTAGTGGGTGGTAGGGCTAGCAACAGTTTGCCACCTGTTGCATGTATTTACTGCAATACAAACCAAAGGCAGGGAGAACTACGTACTTTGAATGCCAGCCAGTTCCCACCTTGAACTTTACATGAGCTGCAACTGATTTATAAGACACTGCACATAAAATGACTATTAAAGCAGCACTTATGGCAATAAGAAAAGCATCCCAGTGCCCTTGGAAGGAGCAGGGCAGTGTTGAAGGGAGGTTGAGCAGCCTGGTACAGTGCAGGGTTATGCAGGGCCATACTGATATCGAGGCAGACCAAAGCAGAGCAATCCATACCCAGCAACCAGTACCCCATTAGAGTCCAAGCTAGTTACAAAAGAGCTAACAACAGCCTTAACTTCCCCACAGACCTCTGCGTGTTTTCTGTGGCTCGGTTTTATCCAGCTCCCCAGCTGGGATGATTATTCCCTGCCTTTAGTTTGCTCCCACATGGCAGCCTGGGCACCTATCCCTGTCTGCTAATTAGGAACAAGGATACAAGCAGAACTGGCCTTCCCAGATGGACTACACATTGCCTTGTTTGACTGTCAGGCTTTTCTGCATCACCTACCTCATCTGAAAAGGAATCTTTAAAAGAATGGTCCTTGAAGCTTTTAAAACTAGGTTGGTTTTTGTTTGTTTGTTTGTAACTTTCATATTGTCCTGAAATAGCATGAAAACTTCCAAATACTACTGTAAAAACATTTGGGTCAAAATTTTCCCTGAAGTACTTAAATGTCTTTCCATTTAATTTGATAACTTCTTAATGGCCCCTGGGATGGAAAGATTCCTCAGTGACCTGTGTATTCTTTGACGTGTGGCTAATGCAACATGCTCTCCTAGGGGGTTATTTTTTACAACAGTGACCTTCTGCTAAGAAGGCAAAATATCTCAGTTAAAAAAACAAAACAATGAAGGTCACACTGGTTTCCCTACCCAGCTAGGAAAATAAAGGAATGGAAAATATAAGTTGCATTTACAGTAACATATGGGAATTTAAAGAGTATCATGTGGAAAACTCATTGATATGGTAGAATTTCTTTTTAGGATGCCTCTGGAGCAAGAGTGATGAAGTTATTAAAATTTGTAAGAAAATGTATTAATCAGTCATCTGTCAGAGCATTCAGTCTGAAGGAATGAATGCTGTCTGAGCAGAATCAAACAGCAATGGGAATCATAGTCCCTGATCTGTCACTGCTTCTTGTCTGATTTTGGAGAAGTTACTTACTTCTCAACTGAGTAGCCTAGAAATAGCTAAGCACAAGAAGCAGCGTAGGACTTTTCTCTTTGAGTGCCAATGTTAGGTATTAGAGCGCTGTCAGTAATTCCTGCCACAGAGCAAGTAGACCCATCCTGAAGCCGCAGTGCTCTTCTCGTTACCAGTCCACCCTAGGTACTCCCTTTCACAGCAGCCAAGTTCACTGATCACTCCTTAGGGAGAATTTCAGGGCAGCCAGCATCGCACGGGTTATCAGCCAAGTGATATCTCTGAATGTATGAGCTGTAAATATTTCCAGCTTTCTGCAATAAATTAATAAGAAAGCTCCTTCCTCCTTCCTTACATGTTCATGCCAGGATCAAACACCAGCTGACCTTTATCTCTCTAAGCCTCATCTTTTTTTTTCTGTTGCAAAACTGTCTTGTTGTTTACTTACTTCAGAATAATAACAGTGAGACACAATTCATTAGTGTCTGTAAATTGCTTGGAGGTGCTGGGATGAGAGGAGATACAGAAGAGAGCAGAATATCTTTCTCATTAGAATTATGAGATAGCGTCATTAAGAGAGTTTTCTGGAAACAATTTAATTCACCACAGGCTTTCTAGAGCAACAGTCCCGGGAATCTCATACAAAAGAGTGACAGTAGATGCTTCTTTTCAAATTCTTATGAATATGCCCCTTCCAAAATTTGCTTTCAGGAATATATCTTATCCAAAATTTGGGATTTCTCTTGATCAGGCAGTTTAAATGTGGTCTCTTTGACACACCTCACAGATATGAAGTAGTTGAGTTTTCAGTTATAACTCTCAGAAGTTTTCAGCCCACATCTCATAAATGTACAAAACCATACTCTTGCTCATTTGACAAATTTTAGGTAGCCCTCTCCCTGCTGCAGAGTTTCAAGTTAGGATTCTGATGGCCTATCTCCCTGCACTTCAGTGCCTCTAGCCAGGCTCTATTATGCAAAGCTACCATTTCCAGAGAGGAGGGACTGTAAGGAAGAACTGAATGGGGAGGGGAGCTGAGAGCCTTCAAGAATTCCAAATTAAATTCTTGGCATGCTTTTTTTGGGCACATTCAACCTCAGGATTACTGATGAAGACCTGGAGGATTCACATTGCAGTTGGCTGACATACAGGCTGCTGTGCAACCTCTATTTTGTGTGTGCAAGTTCTGTGCCCAACCTCTGCCACAAGGTAACAGAGGTTAACGCAAAGGGTGAATCAGGGCAGTGGCCAACTAAACCGGCTTGCTGTAGTAGGTGGGTCTCTTGGGGCAGATGTATGTAGCTGATGGGCCACACAGCTTATTTCAGTTCATGGAAGTACTGCATGCCATAGGTAGGCTCCCATGGTGAGGGGAGTGGGGCTTGTATAAATGAAAAAATGGTGTTCTCAGTGGTGTTTTTATGGGAAGACTATATTTGGAAGGGTTAAACTCTTCCAAAACTGTACAGGAAAGCTCTAAGAAAGAAAACTTTTATTATTTTCTTTCTAAAAAACAGTTTTAATTTAAAAAACATCTGAAAATTTTCACCAGAGACATGAATTCTGCAAGCACTGCTTTACAGAAAAATTTATACCTTATCCAACCACCTCCTTTCTAAGCAATCCTATTTGTTGTCAGCTGACCATCCAGCTATAAAAATAATGGGGTTCTGTAGATTTACTGATGTATGTTAAAACTGAGGCTTCAGGTAATTCTACATCTCTGCCAACTGTTCCATGAATGGTGACAAGTACAAGCCTGACAGAGGAGCTGCTTGATAAATGGAATAACTAAAGATTTCAGCCACATTCATAGTAGCATTTTATCACAGTTTTTTTCATGATAGTCTTCCTTGTCAGCTGTTTGGAAAAGCTATTTCTTAAACCACAGAAACATGCTCTTCCCTTCCTTCTTGTATTGCCCCTCTCCTCAGAGATGGCAATCTGGGGCTTTGCTGAAGGTACATGAAGTTACTCTTCAAGATACTGCAAATTCCACCTCCTTTTCTTAGAAATCTAGAGAGTTAGAAAATAACCTGTAAAGTTATTAGATTTTAAGAAGCTCCAATACAGCACACCAGGAAAATAATTTAATGAGCATTCCTAGTGACAACTCTTGTGCTCAGAATAAAACACGCAGTATCAAACTCCTTTTCAAACACTTGAAGCTAAGAATATTTATAGACTGAATGATTTGTTTCTGTAATGCATTCACCCATGCCGCAAGCTGATAAAAAACCACTGGATATTGTAGAACTTTTCAGCTTCTCATCTACAGAGCTAAGCTTGTGCATCACTAACCATATATTACATGTACACACAGGTATTTCACACATAAGGAAAGAAGAAAATAGAATTTGCGTGGTCGGCTGGCAGGACACTGATTTCAACATTGTTGGTTTGGAACTGTAAAAAGTAAAGAAATCAAGAACAGGTTTCATAGGAAGACATTCTTCCCCAGGGAGAAGTGTACATGCATGAGAAGGCAATGACCAGACAAAAGCAATGCACTCACTGTTTGAGGGGCAGCGCCTTGCAGCAAATATGTGATGACAGCCATTATGCAAAAACTTTAATACAAAATATCCGTTCTTCTAGAGAATATGATGGGTTAGCCACAAAGCAGCTTCACAAAGGAAACCTTCCTCAGGGGTAATGCTGTAATTACCTTACTGAGTTAACTTTATGTTCCCATTAAGAAACAAATGCACATATTAATTTTACAAGACTTCTGTAAAGGTGAAGCAGACTTTTAAGAAGCTGCAGTCTACTGTAAGCCATCTAAGGAAATTCTGAAACTCTACTTTTCATTTGAATGTATTTTAAAACAGCACAAGTGCACACTAGAATGAAAAAAAAATGAAAATGGTATAAAACAAATGTTCATTAAAAAATCATGCAATTTTGAGGAGAGAATGAGTTTCTTGTTGTTACTAACCCCACAGTATTCAACTCTTTTTGAGCTGTGACTGATAGAACATTTAAGTCAGAGAAAGGCCTATTTTGGGGGCTCTGAAAATTTCAAGCAATAGTTTCCTGGACAGAAAGGGTAGAGTGAATGCAATTATATCAAATGAATGGCTTTGTGCTTCTTAGCAAATACAGACAGAATGGTTTTAATCAAGAGTATTTTACTACTTTAAACTGTAATAGTACATTTGACCTTACAGACTGGTTTTATAGGTGATATTTCAATTTCTGCCATCGAGAATTTGTAATCTAAGGTTTAGATTCAGGGACATGAGGCAGAGGTTGAATTTATGCATATGCCAGATCACAGCAAAGTCAGTGAATCTCAAGAATAGGTTTAAAATTAAACTACTGTTTAATGATATTTTGAGTATACTGCCACATATTTTCTTGAATCGGTGCATCTATTCAGCAAGCCATGGCAGCACGTTTATTATCTAAGTTGTGTTGAATTAAAAGAATTACAGTCACTGCCAAGTCACCTTTATTCATTGTTATTGTCACCTTTTAGCTAAGGGAAGAGCATGGCTGGTCTGATGATTAGTCCTGAAAGGACTGTGCCCCCTATTAATGCAAACGAGACTATTCCCTGTGACTCAGTAGGAGCTATTTTGATTTGCACCAGTGGCAGATTATAGAAAATTGGGATTAAGCAACATCATCTAAATTCCTTGCAGAAAGAGGGAAAGAAGCTGTCACCCACTCGGAACTTGGCACTTCATTTTTACCCAGAGGGAAAATTTAGTTACATTTTAAAGGGGTCTGCTGGTGGTTTCTAAATCTTCACTCTTCAATTTATGTGTTTAGACTTTGGGAAGTGCTGAAAATTGGTTTCTGTTTCTAAATTAGATGTGAACATGTAAATCACATTGAATCTGCATAAAAATAGATTATTTGGGGTAGGCGAGCAATTTCCTCTCTTTCAACACAAGTGACTTTTGATGCTGACTTTTGTGCTGGGTCCCTGGTATTCATGGGTACCTCCTGCAGCAAAAGGGAGCACAGAAACTTTTCCTGGTGCTGGAGTGCAAGGAGGCAGGTTTCTGCACTCTCATAACTCTGCTGCTGTAATGTGCTGCTAGAGGCTGTAATAACAGCCACACGTACTGCAGGCCTGTCACCGCTCCCGTTTATGGCAGGGTAAACCGGGTCGAGAGAGAACAAAGGAGACATAAAACATATTTTCTCCCATAATTCAGCCACTTCAGTCTCACTAGGCAGAATTCAGGTATGGCTGAGGATTTTGGCAGCCTCCTTGGAAAGTTTGCCCCTGGGCCACTAAAAATGGTTTCAATAATAAAATTAATTTGCCTCTTGATATCATTATGCCCTCTTTCTCAGATCAATGATTTTATTAACAGATAATGCTGATAAAGATTTATTTTTATGAGATTTTTTTAGGACTTTTAAATATCATATGCAAGTTTTCAGCTTCTTGGCTCCCCACTGTGCTGATCAGGATACAGTTCAGTGGTCATGGCAGTGTTGGGTTGACGGCTGGACTAGATGATATTAGAGGTCTTTTCCAACCTTAATGATTCTATGACTAGAATGGTCTCTCTTTTTTCTTTCCTCTATTTCCAAAACAACTGTGAGATAAAACAGAAAAGCACACACAGCTGAAGACACACACATTAAAGAAAAAAAATCTGGCATGCAATTTTGGAAAATCTTTTCAGGTCAGTGTCATTTTTATAACTGATGTTACCAGCCCTGTCCCTCTTTGTATTCCTCCCCTCAGTAAACAATTCAAATATACTTCAAATGCTTCTCCCACATAATCAACTGGAAAATATGTCAAACATCTGGATTTGGAAGTTTTTCCAGAATTTAGTGATCTTACATGTTTTACTGAAAGATACACATTTCTTGAAACCTACTGTCTAACATGAACCTGCTTCAGGTTCCAAGAAGAGTGATGGGAACCACATACTTACATTTCAGCTCCAGTTTGATGAAGTCAGTGTTCCCCAGATTCTCAAGAAAAACACCATCTGAGGCCGATGTTTTGAAATAGAAAGAGATGTCCGCACTGGTTTCCCCTTGGAAGGTGGAGAAATGAAGGTAGGATGAAGAAGTAACAAAAGAAGCAGCATTCCAGTAGTTCCCTGCATGGGGTAGACAAAAAAAAGGACACATTTCAGTGCTCCCTTGAAACCATCTGAAAAGTTGAAGCTTTTAATGTCAATCTATGCTCCAGTTCTGCCTATGCTGAAAAAAAAACCAAATCACCTTGATTCTACTACCTCTTTTTTTTTATTTATTTTCTGGATATGGTGTGTCTGTTTCTAGAAGATAGAGCAAGGTAATGTTACATTTATTTTCAGTTTCCTAATTTATCATTTTCAGTTGTACAGAAATGTGTTGCTGCTACATATTTAGTATCGTAACACTGAATTCATGGGAGATCAGACAGATGGGCAAAACACTAATTTGGTGACTGCCTCACCTCAGGGACCTGTTTTGCTTTCATACATTGCCTTATGTGAACGTTATGTGTCTTCAAATATACTCTATACAACCACATCCACTTCTTCCGAAAATGTAACCATGTCTGTTAGAAGTATATTCATATATATCACAGGAAAAGTCCAATAAATTAAACTCAGCAATACAGATATAATTAACATATGTACTGAACAGTCCTCTAATACACTTCCATTAGAGAAACATCATAATTAATAATATTCAGGAACTATAACAGTACATTAGCTAGCATGCCAGTGAAGATTCTGATCAAGGTAGCATTACATTACAAAGACAAAAACATTTGTAAGATATAGGGAATATGGTAAGCCAATGAGAGACTGAAACGGCTAATTTAAGTTTCATCAGGATGCTTATGTACCCTGATTAATAGATTTATTAAAATATCACTCATTAACTCACCGCAGCTGAGTCTTTAGTATTCCAGTGAATAAACACAACAAGAAACTACATTCCATTCCAGTCAAAACTCCCAGAGATGGGTTTCCCATTATTTGATTACTGAACTAGGTGATAATGCTATTATTTCTCTGGTTAGCACTGGATGAATATGAATGAGCAAGCTGAAGTTCCACAAACTCAGCACTGCTTATATGTAACACCACTGGCTCACACCCAAGTCCGAAGTATTATAATTTGTGTAATTTATTAATCTCTATTCAAATTTAAATTGGACATCTGAATTAACAGAAGACAGCTTTAGATTTAAACACATGCATACTATGGTCTTCCATACTTCAATCCCTTCTGTTTAATTCTGTCTCTCTCCAGAATGCACAATGAGGGGCTTAGGAAAAAGAAGCAGCTTTCCATTTACTTTAATGTATCCCAGGAGGAAAGTTGTAACTGAGATTTTGTGTGTGTGTGTGTAAATGCACGTGTGAGCAGTGAAAAGGAGATGAAATGGCCATTCATAACATGGATATAGAGATATGTGATTTAAGCAGTTAGACTAGGTCAACTGGTTTTCAGCATGTATTACTATTTACCAAATTCAGACAAACTGTTGATTTTCAGACTCAATATTATTAATGATATCTATAGAATCTTCATATAAACAAGCTTGGGCAAGAAAAGTCTGCTAATTAATCACAAGATCTTTCTCTGAAAATA
Organism: Apaloderma vittatum; assembly: GCF_000703405.1. Lineage (NCBI taxonomy): Eukaryota > Metazoa > Chordata > Aves > Trogoniformes > Trogonidae > Apaloderma > Apaloderma vittatum. The sequence continues at coordinate 23,332 of NW_009701783.1, forward strand.
TACCTAGTAATAAAGCAACACTGATAAAAAAGGTCTAGATTTTTGTTTTTATTCATGGTCTCAGGACTCTTTTCATCTGTCACTTTTCAGAGTGCTCCCTCTTTGTTAGGGTTGCTTATGATTTAGGTGCATGAATGCTTTGTCAAAAATTTGTTAGTGTGGGATCCAGATGATCCAGATGGGCTTCCATACATGTTTTCCCACTTGCACATGTACCTGGTCATCTACATTTCCTTCTCCTGGGAGCTACAAATATGCTAGATGCTGGCAGATTCTCAAACAGGTTTATTCCATTTGCTGAATAAACTCACATGGAATAAGGAGGACTCTGACCAAAAGGAATATATTAACACAAGGCTTGTTAAGGAACTAATTTAGCTGCCCTGAATAACCTCGTAGAAATGCTTGCATGTCTTTATAAATTAAGGAAGTATTTCAGTCCTCTAGCTTTACAGTCTCTAAATATTACTCAAATTATAAGCCTAAAACACAAAGAACACATGACAAGCAAAAGACCTGTGAGAGCGGCAAGGAACTTACTACAAAATTCAAGTACTAATGGAGACAAAATACCTCTTTAGTGAGAACGGCTCCCCAGCTACCTAACTCCCCTGGATGAGAGCAGGCTGAGAATGCAGTGGTGTCATCATCCAGCCAAACAGCGCGGCTACAACTGGCTTTGCTGTCAGGCCTCCTCCTCTGCCCAGGGATGCTGGTTATAGACCAGCCTTGCTGCCAGCATCACCCAGCCATCAGTCACCTATGTTGGCACCGTGCTTATGTCTGCTGTGAGCCTAATGAAATTCAGTAATGGCAAGTGTAGAGTACTGCATCTAGGGAAGAACAACCACATGGATCAATACAGGTTGTGGGCTGACCTGTTGGAGCGCAGCTCTTGGGAAAAGGACCTGGGAGTCCTGGTGGACAAGAGGCTGACCATGAGCCAACAATGTGTCCTCACAGCCAAGAAGGTCAATGGCATCCTGGGATGCATCAAGAAGAGTGTGGCCAGCAGGTTGAGGGAGGTCATCTTCACCCCCTACTCTGCCCTGGTGAGGTTGCATTTGGAATACTGTGTCTAGTTCTGGGCTCACTGGTTCAAGAAGGTCAGGGAACTACTGGAGAGAGTACAGAAAAGGGCTACAAGGATTATTAGGGGACTAGAACACCTCTCTTGTGAAGAAAGGCTGAGGGACTTGTGACTCTTTAGTCTGGAGAAGAGAAGACTGAGGAGGGATCTTATTAATGCTTATAAATGTCTAAAGGGTGGGTGTCAGGAAGATGGGGTCAGATTCTTCTCAGTAGTGTCCAGTGATAGGACAAGGGGCAATGGTCACAAACTGGAAAACAAGAGGCTCAACCTAAACATAAGGAAATACCTTACTGTGAGTGTGACAGAGCACTGGAACAGGCTGCCCAGAGAGGTTGTGGAGTTTCCATCCCTGGAGACATTCAAAATCTGTCTGGACATGTTCCTGTGTGGCCTGCCCTAAGGTAATCCTCCTCTGGAAGGGGTTTGAGCTAGATGATTTTTAGTGGTCCCTTCCAATCCCTAATATTCTGTGATTCTGAGCCTGAACTACAAGTTAGACACCTATCCAAATTAATCACTTCCACTGATGCACTGACAATGCCTCTGTTGAAATAATATTTCTGAGGATATTTTTGTTTTATTTTGTCAAGTCCTGGTACAATGAGACTCTAGTCCCTTAACTGTAGTCTCCACTGCAATATAGTACATTATTATCATTACAATTGCTGTTAAGTAAATCTGAGCAGGAGCTGCTAGATGAAACAGCTATTTATTTTGTAATATTTTATTAATATCTTCTTAATTATCTTGCAAACTTGGAAATGTTAAACATAATTTAACAGAGACTCAGTCTACAGTTCTGGGACACTCTGGGTTAAATCCTTAACCATGACAGCATATAACCAAAGTGCAGTTTTTCCTTAACAGGGAATTAATTTTCAGTTGCATATGATCATTCATTCATGTAGTCAGAGAAGAAGATTTCACTTTCTTAGTTTTTAAATGAAACATCGGGTTTGGAGTTTTTACAATTGTTATTGGTTGTGGGTTTATGCAAGAGGGTTCAGCCACATGGCTAAGATTTCAACCCCTCACCACAGTACTCTTACAAGTAGGACTACCGTTACTGAACACAACTATGGGGCCAGATGGGCAGATGCGTTCCATTTAAAATCAAGCCACCATTTTACTGAAAAAAAATCGTGAAGAGGCCCATCACAACGGATTTTGCATTTCATTTGAAATACTGAGTTTGACTCTGGAGAAAGCCTTGGCTGCAGATGCCACTGGCGAGAGGATAAATATGAACAGTAAAGACTCAATGGGAAAACCTGCAGCTTGAAAGAGACATGTTCAAAGACTATTCATAAGAAATTCCTATAAAGATAAAATCATGTTTTTGCACACTGGTATGCATTCATCTCTAAACACTTTCAGGGGAAAAAGACATTTTATTAGGAGTACAATGGAAATGTTTTGCTAAACATACATAATGATTTTTATAATGAAATGGTATCTTTGATAAGAAAGGGGCTGCCTAAGGAAATATTGAATAAAAGTCCACTTTGCACACATTATTATTGTTACTTACTAGGAACCTTTGTCAGTCACTATGCCTCAAAATTTCTTTGGCACATTGTCACATCTCTTTTCCTCAAATGGTTGGAAACTACAGGCATTTTTCTCCCACTTTAGGCTGAGCAAGCAGTAGATGGAAGAAAATGGGACTGAGACTTAAATGTTACGGCAGCAGGGATGCCAAACTAACAGGATGTATGAAAGGAAGTTTATTTGGAAGGAACACTATAAATGCTAACTTTGTAATACTTTCTGTTAGTAATTATCATGTGATTATTGCCTAGGGTATGGCATAGGATATAGGTATAGGTATAGGACAGATCTATATATAGGTATAGGAGATACACATATATGGTATAGGATAATGGTATGCTTATAGGACATGATTGAGAAAGTCTTGCAAGAAATGTTCTTCTTTGCAATAAAGTCACTCAAGCTAAGAGGAGTTGTATTTTTCAGAAGACACAGTAGGCTTAGAAACATTAAGATGGGGAAGCCAGAAGGGCTTCTGTTTTGAAGATGGAAAGAAAGAGGTGCTCGAAGACACACCATCTCTTTCCTTGCTCTTTCTCCTTCCTGATAGCTAAAATACCATAAAAGCTAAGCAGAACTTTTTGTTGTAGAGTATAACCTGAAATATAACATTATAATTTAACTTTCTTTGTAACTTCATGTGTATTCTGTAATTAAGGCCATAGCTCTGTTGTTTCAAGCTTGCCTAGTGTTTAGATTTCATTCAAACCAATTAAAGAGGTACAAAACATGCTGCTGTCAAGACACCAGACAGGCGTTTTCAGTTGTTTGCAACCCTACATGAATGTGGAGATCCCCCAAATATGGCCATGTTTCTCACAAAGCTGCATGTTTCTCGGTGATGCTGTTAGGCCTTAGGGCATCAGAGGCACGCAGAGGCAGGCAAGGGACAAGCTGACCACAGGCCCAGAGGAAAATCTGTCATAGATGTTTGCCTGGATACAAGCAGGGGGCAGAACAAGAGCTGTGCCAAAAATGCTTCAATGGCCCATACAGCATTTAATGATTCGAATTTGTGTCAGTGTTGCTCACAGCTCTGGTTATCTGTGGCAGAAGTTAAAATCCAACTCATTAAGCTCCTGCAAAATAGCCTTACCTCTTTCTCATTAGTTTTGCTAACCCCGAGTTACCGTGTTCTATATAATTTTTACGGTAAAGAGTTTCTCTTCTACTGCTTCATAAAGGCTCGATCTCAGACAGAACGTTGCACTATAATTACAAAGGTATGTTTTTTGAAGAAGCACGATAGTCTGTAGCTACAAAAAATCTCCCAGACTACAAAGATTAATGAGAAGGAACACCTTAAATCTCAGATAAAAAGCTGAAGAAAGATTTGGAGATTTTTTCCCCATGAAGTCCCACCTCGGGGAAGAGGAAGGAGATAGTTGCCATAATACTGACAAGGACAAATTCACCTCATCTTGAGTTATACAACATGGACTGACATCTTTTAATGTGCAGTAGCTCTGTAACTTGGTAACCAGAGTCACTGGGCTTATAGCAATCAGCCTTTCAGTTTCTCCCTTGCAATATTTTTGTCCAGAACTCCCTTGCTAGTTCCCATCAATATCTTCTTTCTTAGCATGATTGAAATTCATGCTTTAACACCATCAATTTCACTTTTACATTTAAACCCCATTGAAATAGATAATGGCAATTGCAGAACTGTAAAAGATGTGAGTACTTTTAGCCCTGCTAGGCAATAGCACTAGAGAACGAATGCTGCAATGTCAGGCAGCTCTTATGTATTACAATAGACCAAAAATCTCCAGGGCCTTCATCTGCAGCAAAATAGATTTTCTACCAAAACCATTATGTGAATAAAACGTAAGAATAATCTCCTATTTCAGAGAGAAGATGGATGTGTGAATGGAAAATGGTTCTGTTCCACAAAGCAATGGATTGAGATTATCCATACAATTATGCTCAACAAATAAAGGTGGTTTTTTTCCCTTCTTTTTCCATTCTGGGAGAGAGGACTCTATGCATGCACACTCAGACCAGTTTGGGTACCAGTACAGCAACAATCACAGCTTTGATTCATGTCTTCAGATCTGCATCATGAGTGGAATTGTCCCTAATGAAACCCAAATTTACTGTTGAATTTTATCCAGGTTCACTGTCAATGAAATGTGGGAGGGGAAGGAGGAAAGATATTCCAATCAAAGAAAGAATGTCACAAGTTATTCAGGAAACAAGTCAGACAAAATTGACTGTGTCTCCCACAGAGTTGTACCTTATTTTGGAAGGTGTAACTGCAACCTCAAAGCAAGACAAACTCTCTTCCGTCAACAGCGCTGAGTGGGGCTGAGAGCATGGCCTCAGTCTGGGCAGGAGCTGCGTGTGTTAGGGGAGAGAGGAGAGCAAGGATGGCAAGTTGTCAGTCATCCTTTGCTGTGAGGACTGTGATGCTGGTGGCTTCTTCTTCCTCACTGAAGGATCTGCTTGGTGTCATTTTTGGTTGTGCTAACACGCACTTACACCTTTGCTCTTCACTGGTCTGCAACTCCGTGACACATTTACTATGTTTTGTTACGACATTTACTACACTTAATGTATATATAATATACTATATATGATAAGTTTTGCATATATAGTTGAATTGCTGTGGTATTCCTGAAATCAGTTTTGCCCAGCTCCAGTCCTGAATTTATTTGATAGTAGGTGAGTTGTTTACAGCCCTGGGGTTCCCTGTATTGGTCAGTGTCCAGCCTTGTATCCAGTGTCCATCCCTGTATTCCTCTGTCCGGAAGCCCATGTTCCCCCTTTTCAAAGCTGTTGCTGTCATACCAGGTATGTATTCCTCTGCACAGCACCACTATGTTAGCTATCAGTATCTCATTCTGCCCAAAGTAACTACTTTTTACCAGCATCTATAGAAAGATGTGATTATACCTTAAGAAGACAAGCAAAAGTAAACCAAACTTAGGCATAGCCTCCTGTCATTAGAAAAAAATGGTGTTTCAGGTAAACCAAGTAAAATAATGCTTGAGGCAAGGCCTTGCATCCTCAGTACAATATCCACAGACTATAACAAGAAATGTCAGTATTGTATTTCTTGAGCTACGGATTTACAATTTACCAACATCGCAGCAGAATATCATTTGAAAAGAAGCATTTAAATTACAAGTTAATTTAAAATTGAGTTGGTAGTGTCCCAATTTACTTAATCCAAACATGAATCAAAAGAAACTAAATGGAATTGCTATACAAGATGTTAGCTTAAGAGCAGAAAAGCCGTTGGACAACACACAGGAAAAATAATTGCCAAGTCAACAGATAAAGAGTGTATTAACACTGCATAACAGCAAACTGGATTACACCCTTTCAGGCTAAATAAAAATATAGGTCAGATTTCAATTTTCAAGATAAACCCAGCTCTTTAAACAAAGTAACAAATGGAAGTCCAGAACAAAACCTGCTGAGAATATCAACAGATCTAAATATGAGTTTGGAGTTAGCCAAACAGAAAAGTTAGCTCTGCTGTGGTGACTGTCACATTAAAGACAATTCATATTTTATAGGATAAATGCTAGGTTTTCGAAAAAGAATATATTTTTTTTTTTACAATTACCCCAACTCTAGCAGGCTGCAGCATTGTAATAGAATGCATTTAGGATAGAATAGAACATAACAAATCAGTTGGAAGGGACCCACAATGATCATCTAGTCCAACTGCCTGATCAATTCAAGGGGGAGAAAAAGTCAAAGTATGGTTATTAAGGACATTACCCAAATGACTCTTAAACACTGAGAGGCTTGGGACATCAACCACCTCTCCAGGAAGCCTGTTCAGGGTTTGACCACCCTCTGAGTAAAGAAATGCTTCCTCATGTCAGGTCTCAACCTGGTACAGCTTTGAACCATTCTCACATATCACTAGGCACCAGGGAGAAGAGATCAGCACCTCCCTCTCCCCCTCCTCAGGAAGCTGTAGAGAGCAGTGAGGTTACCCCTCCACCTCCTTCTCTCCAAACTAGACAAACCCCGAGTCCTCTGCTGCTCCTCAGAGGACATGCCGGCCAGCCCCTTCACCAGCTTTGGTGCCATCCTCTGGATGCATTCAAGCACCCTAACATCCTTCTTAAGTTGTGAGGCCTGAAACTGCACACAGGACTCCACGTGAGACCACACCAATGCTAAATACAGCAAGACAATCACCTTATTGACCAGCTGGTCATGCTGTGTTTGGTGCACCCCAGGATGAGGTTTGCCCTCTTCGCTGCCAGGGCACCCTGCTGACCCCTGTGGAGTGCAGCATGCCTGTCCACCAGCACCCCAGGTCCCTGTCACTGGGCTGCTCTCCAGGCTTTCCTTTTCAAATTCAGACTTATGCCTGACATTACTCGATCCTAGGTGCAGAACCTGGCATTTGAACTTGTTAAATTTCATGCTATTAATCATAGCCCAATGCTCCAATCTCTCTAGATCCTCCTGCAAGGTCTCCTGCCTCTCAAGAGAGTTGGCAGCACCTCCCAGTTTAGTACTACCAGCAAACTTACCAATGGAGCATTCAACTCCTCCTTCCGGATTATTGATACCAACATTGAACAGAACCGGCCCTAGAACCGAGCCCTGAGGAACAGCGCTGGTGACTGGTCACCAGTCAGATGCAGCCCCGCTCACTGTGTCCTGGTGGAGAGCACCAGGATAAAAGTTCTCGGGGGCTCCTGGCACAGGGGGCAACCACGGTGGAGGAGGGGTGGCAGCTGTGCCTGCGGGGAGGGGAGCATGAGTCAGGTGACCCAAATGGACCAATCAGGGCATTCCTCCCCATGGTGCTCAGTCTAAAGGGGCCCCTAAGAAGAGCCCTGGGGCACTTTTTGTGCCTGCTGTGCTGGGAGGATTGCTGTGGGCCGTTCATTGTCTCTCCCTGTACTACTGGTGTTCCTGCCTCCTGTTTTCACACTGCAGAGGAGCACTGTTTGCTGGTACAGGTCACCTTCCCCAGCCTTTTCGGGTGGGAGTTACATGGCCACCGCACAGCTTCATCTTCTTTTTTAGGGGGGGGCATCATCGGGACTCAGGGCTCAGCTGCTTCCATCTGCTGCTGAGTCCAGTCTGGGACGTCTGCTCAGGGCCTAATTGTCATCTGGAAGGCCCAGCTTCTGGATTAACATGTTTCCTTGTATCTTTGAATCTACTTGCATACTGTATAATATCTATAGTTCAACATCTTCACTGTTGTTGTTAGTGTTATTTTGATTTTCATTAAACTAGTTCAAGATTTTTTCCAATCTCAAAGCCTCTCTCCCTGTTTCCCTTGTTATCCTCCCCTGGGAGGGTGGTGGTGAGATCATCGCAGTGAGTGTCTGACAGAGCTTAGTGGTCGGCCCAGCCCTAAACTTTGATGGATTTATTGGCACCCAATGTGGGGTAAAGGAACCAATTTCATGTTTAATTTTTATTTGAAAGGTTGGAAAAACTTAATAGACATTAATATGGTTCTAAGTGAAATATACTATGTCCTTAGAGACTTTGGATTACGGTTGATTGTCACACTACTTCCTGATCTGTCATATATGTTATCATATTAGCTAGGTCTTTTTAGTGTGCGTTTATGGTTTTTTTTGGTCAGTGGCTTTGGGCAAAGGGCATTGGTTTTCTATTGTGTTTAACACATTCTTGAATAATCTGGATTGTGGCTTTACCCAAGTACCTTGGGCACTATTTGCTAAGTCTTATTGCTAATTAAACTTTAAGCTTTTTCATGGAAAATCATGTTTCTCTTCTTTTCACCAAACTTAATCTGCCACTCTGGGAAATTGTTCTCCTTCTTTCAATTTTCTAACTTTATTATTGATTATCATTAATATGCTGTAGGGGTGGTTTATTATTAGTAAGCATAGCTGTAGGTGTAACATAAAAAGAAACGCCACCACTCAAAATCTTTCAACAACCAATAGTGATGACTCTCCACCCATAATAGCACAGGCTGCCCCTGTAATCAAAAGAAAGCAAACTCAGCCCCCTCATAGCAAAGCCATGGAAAAGACAGATTGCCCAGGAGAGAGCTCTGATGAAGATGAGAGACTGAGTCCTTCTAGTTTCACAAAAGCTGAAGCAGAGTGCCCTTCCAAAAGCAGCCCTTCCTTCACTTGAGGAAGAGAAATCAGAGCAAGAGGGCATGAAGGCGAGACACTTATCACCTGGCTGTTTTGTTTCTGGCATAGTAGGGCTAACACAATTGTTTTAAGCTACAGAGAAGACAAACAGCTGGAAAGTTTGGCCAGAAACAGAGGAATCGACAAGGCTATTGCAAAGAAATAAACACTCTCAATCCATGGAAGCAGCTCCTGGCATCTGTGAAAAGCACATATCCCTTTAAAGATGATATCAAATGTTGCCCAAGCAAGTGGACCATGATGGAAAAAGGTATCAAATACCTAAGAGAGCTGGCTGTGTGAGAAGTGATTTATGGTGACTGGTGAGCAAATATTGACCCTGGTGAGATGCGCTAAAACTGACCCTTATTGTGGAAGTTTGTGCAGAGTGCACCGTTGATGTACACCCACACACGGTCAGCAACGATCTGGGGAGGCTCTGACACTGCTACCTCAACAGTAAATGAGATAGCTAACAGGGTATGCCAGTATGAGGACAGTTTTTTCTCTCCCTTCTCCTACTGCTGCAGCTGTGGCAAGAATGGCTGAGGAGACAGTGGACAGACTGGACAAAACGACAGCAAAGTCAAATTATCCTCATGCCTGGACCCCTGTCTCCACCATGAGGACAAGATGTCCTCCTATGAGACCAATACAAGAAAGATGAAACATGTCACAAGCTGATACGTGGTGCTATCTGTGTGACTGTGGAGAAGATATGAGAAGGTGAGATATACAACCTACCTCTACCTCGTGGACTTGAGTACATGAGCTACTAGGTAGCATCACGAGACAAGAAGAATTCTGGAAAATGGCTGCTCCAATCTGTAGGATCCCGATACTAACTGACTCATTGATGGCACTATGAGCTACACAAACGCAGTTGTTGACAGCAAAAGGTGTCTTAGAAGTTAGAGGGGCCCTGCCTTCAGCCGGGTGGAAGAAAGGGGTAACAGAGCTTACTGGACAGAGGGGATAGCCCTGCACATCAGAACCTCAGAAGTACTGAGCTTTGGCAGACCCTGGTGCATGGTGCACCCTGATACCATCAAATTATGTAGGAAAGGAATCTACCACCATCTGTGGAGTTACAGGAGTCTTGAAAGACCTGTCTGTATTAGAAGCTGAGATGAGCTTAACCAGACATAACTGGGAAACACATTCAATTTTGAGTGACTAAGATGTTCCACACATCCTTGGCATAGACTTCATCTGGAAAGGATATTTTAAGGATCCATAAAGGGTACAACCAGGCCCTTGATGTAGCAGCAGTGGAGACTGACAGCAATAAGCAGCTGTCAACTTTTCACTGACTTTCAGATGACCCTTCCATTGCAGGCCTTATGAAGGTGGAGGAATAGAAGATGCTGATGGTGTCCATCATAGTCCATTGTCAGCAATACTGGACCAACAGAGACTCCCTGCTCCCCATACAAAACCTGATTTCTTGATTAGAGAGCCCAGGAGTCATTAGCAGGCCTCGATCACCTTTCAACAGTCCAACACAGCCAGTGCAGAAGTTCGATGGGGAATGGAGGTTAACTGTGGACTATTGTGGTTTGAATGAAGTAACAGCACCCATGAGTGCTGCTGTACTGCACAGACTGGAGTATGAACTGGAGTCCAAGGCACACTGTATGCCACGACTGACATGGCCAATGCATTTTACTCCATTCCCTTAGCAGCAGAGTGAAGGGCATGGTTTGCTTTCGCCTTGAGAGTCATCCAATACATCTGAAATCAACTGGCACAGAGGGTGGAAGTACAACTTTACTATTTGCCATGGACTGATCCAGACTGCACTGAAGAAGGGTGGAGCCCTCGAGCATCTTCCACACATTGATGACATCATTGGATGGGGTGACACAGCAGAGGAAGTTTTTGAAAAATATGGGAAGACAATCCACCTTTTGTTGGAAGCTAGATTTGCCATTAGGGTCTGTCAATATTATTAAAGACTGCGGCAAAAAAAACCAACATATTGAATGTCTCTGTTTTTCTTTAAGCCCATTAGTCAGATGACAATCTCCAACAAGTATCAGTCTCATGTTTTCTTTAGACTTTATCTTATTATTAATATACTTTGAAAAGCCATTCTTTTTATCTGACAAAACACTGGCCAGTTCCAACTCTAATTGAACCTTAGCCTTTCGTATCTTCTCTCTGCATGAGCAAACCATGGCTCTATAACCTTCCTGCAAAGACTGGCTTTGCTTCGAGAGAAGATACAAGTTCTTTTTCCTCTTGAGCTCCATGAGAAGTTCCCTGGTTCAGCCAAGCTGCTCTTCTGCCCCGCTTCTTGACTTAAAACACAGCAGAAATGCCTGCTCCTGTGCTTCTAACATGTAATTCTTACTCACCAGCAATTGCAGATGCCTAAGCCCTCAAAAGCAGATTCCCAGGGTAGTCTGCTCAACAGCTCTCTAAATATCTTAAAGTTTGCTCTCTTCATGTTCAGGGTAGCTACTCTGATATTCTCTCTTCCAATTACACTGAACATTTTAAATTCAAGCATTTCATGGTCATTATGGCCAAGAGAGCAACCTACCATCATGTTCCCTACAAGCCTTTCTCTCTTCACAGATAGCAAGTATATGAGGGCATCTTTCCTGTTGGCTCACTGAGTACCTATGACAGTATCTGCTACAAACTTCAAGAATTTCCAGGACCTGCTCATCACAGCTATTTTGTCTGATCTAAAACTGGTTCCCCTTCTAAAGAATGGGAGTGTTAAAAACTTTGAGAGATGGAGGGAATTTGACAGAATTGGGCTGACAGTCTGCCTTTGTTAGGATTTGCAGGAGGCTTGTAGGGGTCTCGAGTTTCAAAGCCAGGAGGAGATCAATATGTTCAGATGTAGGCAAACAAGAAAGTACATGTGAACATAAAACCTGTGCTTATAGTTTTTAATCTCTTTGATTTCTATACTACACCTCAAACACTAAGTAATTCCTTGAGGCTTTTGTTCTGGAAGTTCACTGCACGCACACTTTCTGAAAGTGAAATCCTGAAGAAGGTTAACTGCCTCTGTGCATTTGGGTGGTGATCTTCCACTGATGTCCTAGCAGACTTTAGCTTGCTCAGAGCTCAGTTTGAAGGGATCCTGTGGGAAGCTTCTATGGAGGATAAAGGACCTAGTGAGTGCTGAGAGTTTTTCAGGAATACTCTCATAGATTCACAAAACAAATTCATCCCCTCTAAAGGCAAGGTAAGTAGCAGGCGAAGCAAGAGATCCCCTTGGCTTAACCATGACCTTCTGGGTCTACTCAGAACCAAGAGGAAAACATACCAGAAATGGAAAAGTGGAATATTAGCAGTCAGAAATTACAAGGGCCCTGCCAAGGTATGCAGAGAAACAGTTTGGAAAGCAAAAGCCCAGCTTGAACTGAAATTGGCCAGAGACATCAGAAACTTCAAGAAAGAGTTCTTCAGGTACATTAACAACAAACAGAATCAGAAAGAGAATATTGTCCCACTGTTAAACAGGAGAGGTGGATTAGTTACCAACAATGCTGAAAACGCAGAGATCCTCAACACCTTCACCGCTGTCTTTATCAGCACTCTTGGGTCCCAGGTTATGGGAATAAAAATCTGGGTTGACACAGACCCACTGTCAGTGAAGGAAGAGTTGGTGTGTCAACTATTACAGTAGCTTGACCTGTACAAATTGATGGCCCGGATGCCATCCACCCGAGAGTGTTAAGAGAGCTGGATGATGTTATTGTGAGGCCACACTCCATAATCTTTGAGAAGTCATGGGGATGGGGAGACATGCCTGAAGACTGGAAAAAGGCCAGTGTCTTACCTATCTGCAAGAAGGGTTCCAAGGAGGACCCAAGATATTACAGACCTATTAGCCTCACTTCAATCCGTCAGAAAGTTATGGAGCAAATCCTCCTGGGGACTACCACAAGTAAACTGGAAAATATGTTTGGGAAAGGCCAATATGTATTCACCGGGGCAGATCTTGCTTAACAAATCTGATCACCTTCTTGGCAAAGTAACCCACTCATTGATGTGGGGTGAGCAGTGGACATTGCATACCTGGACTTCTCCAAGGTTTTTGATACTGTCTTCCACAGACTCCTTCTTGAGAAACTGACACATTACAACCTAGACAAGTTGTCTCTATGTGGTGGGTGGGGAACTGGCTGACAGGCTGCACCCAGAGGGTGGTCGTAAATAGTTCCTTCTCAGACTGGCAACCAGTCACAAGTGGGATCCCCCAGGGATCAATTTTGGGCCCAATGCTGTTTAATATCTTCATAAATCATCTGAATGTTGGGATCAAGAGCACCCTGATGAAGTCTGCAGATTACATCAAAATAAGTGGGGAAGTTGACACTCCAGAAGGGAGAGCCACCCTCTAGGAAGACCTAGACAGGCTGGAGGAGGGGGTTAGCAGGAACCTTATGAAGTTCAGTGGGGACAAGTGTAAGGTCTTACACCCAGGAATACACAACCCAAGAATGCAGCTCAAACTGGGATCCATCTGGCTGGAGAGCAGCCCTCAGGAGAGGGAGACCTGCGGGTCTTGACAGACAGCAGGCTCAACATGAGTGGGCTGCAGCAGCAAAGAAAACCAACAGATGCTGGGTTGCATTAACAAGGGCAACACCAACAGAGATAAAGAAGTCATCATACCAGTTGGTGCTAGTCAGACCACACCTTGAGTAATGTGTTCAGTTTTTGTTCCTGCTATACAAAAAAGATGTGGACAGGCTGGAAATGGTCCAGAGAAGGGCCACGAGGATGATCAGAGGACTAAAAGACCTTCCATACGAAGAAAGGCTGAGAGAACTCGTTTTGTTCAGCCTTGAAGAAGGCTCAGGGGAGACTTTATTATCATGTATCAGTATGTAAAGGGTGGCTACTAAGAAGGTAGAGACTCCTTTTTTACGAGAAGTCGCATGGAAAAGACAAGGAATAATGGGTACAAGTTGCTCCTGGGGAAATTCCAACTGGACTCCAGAGGAAAATTTTTCACCATGAGAGCAACTAGATGTTGGAATAGTCTTCCAAGACAGTGTTAAGTCTCAGCTTGACAGGGTGCTGGGCCATCTCATTTAAACTGTATTTCTTTATCTTAAAGGGTTGGGCTGCATAATCCTCGAGGTCTCTTCCAACCCAGTAATGCATGATTCTATGATTCTTGCCTCCTCTGGTTGTGGGAAGGTTGGTTGGTCTCCACACATAGTTCTTCACCACCTCTTCTTCCACTGTGAATCTCAGAAGTCCTGCATGGCTGCCACTGCTGTAACAATGATTGACGTCCTTACAGAATTTGTTGCTGTTTCACACAGGCTCAGGGTCTAAAGCCCCAAACACCTTTATGCAGAACAAAACACCAAGGAGAAGGTCACTGTCTTTCAGTAATTACAAATGCAGGCTAGCCTTAAATTGCTTATTTAGAAATGAAAGAGTCTCTGCCCTGCTATTCCGGATCAACATGAGTGCTATGGTAATGAAAGACATAGAACAGTTTACATTAAGATTGCAGTAAGATGGATAGCAGTTTATTTCCTTGTTTTTATAAATTATCTTTTTCATAAAGATTCTCAAGTGACATAAAACTTAGAAGACATAGATCAATGTTTATAAACACTGACGCTGAAGTTTGCTTTACTCTGCCAGTCACTGTATTTGCTGAGTGAGTGAAAAGTGGAATCACATTTATCAGTGAAATGCTGGAGCCAATGAAACAGATTCAGCGAAGCAGGAAAGTTTCCAGCCCCTGCTGTGTTACCTGCAATCATCCTTGGAAGATCATTTTTCAAAAGTCTTGCCTCCCGGTCACAATGTCTAATCCCGATGCATACCCTGTCACTGCTGGCATCATTACTTTCATCCATTTGAAGAACGAAAGGTCCTGATCTAGCATGGTTTACAACCTAGAGCTATGTAATGTACTGATGGAGCTTTAATGATGCATGTAAACTGGAGTCCTTTCAAGGGAATTTTTTTTAAACAATAACTGACCTGCGAACATCAGCTTGATCACCCCTATGCCATAGTCAACGTAGTGTGTAGGAACCCTGCCATGATGACAGAATGGTAAACATTAAATACAGGAACCTGCTGTTGTCCACAAACCATGTCACTAATGATGAGGATCTGAGTCTCCATCGCCTCATATTGCCTAGGCTTGGGTGTTTATAGCTGTACACAGAAAGCATAATAGCTCACCATTCCCAAACCACTGTATGCTCAGCATGTGACTGTGAGGATGTAAGGCAAAGACACAAGGACAATAATGTAAGAAACCAATGATTTTTTTTTTTTTAACAGTTCCATTCCTCTGTGGTACTAGATTTGCTCCTTGTGCTATGGAGGTGATTTGCCCAGAAGACTAGTTCTTAGACCCCTCCTTTCTGCTCTCCAGATCCTTGGCTAGGTATGTGGCCAATGAGATGCAGCTCTAGAGTTCAGTAGAGGCATTGCACTGTCCCAACACCACGGGGACAACACAATGCAATAACCATTCCTATTTCTGCCATTCCCGTTTGCTACATCTGGCATCCCTTTTTAGAAGGAGGATGTGCTAGATGATCTCTATGCAGCTCTCCCCCTCTACATTTTCTCATTTCTGGAGGAAATTTTCTCTGCTTAAGGTGATATTTCGGTTTCTAGGTGTGGCTTCAAAGCCACCAGTGTTTGGCTATGGATCTGGCCTCAGTGCTCTGGCTCTTCGAGCATTTGATTTATGTTCTGCTTGAGCAGCTCCATTTTCACAATGGAAAATGTTCTTCAGAATTAGATTGCAAGATGGAATTTAGTCTTGATGTAGCGCATTAAGTATATTCATATAACTGATTCCAGAATTACCTGTTATTCACAGAGATCGTCAGATTATTTTTCTTGATCTTCTATTACTGGATGGATTTTAGAGTCTTCTCAACTAAAACTGAGGATATTTAACTGATAAGATCTGACTAGGTTTTCTGATGAATCACAGTCCTCCAAGCTTTGATGAAACCTATTGCTAAAACCAAACACAAAGTTTTGCTGTTTTACTGTTTACCTGTAGAAACACACTCCTTTCTTTGTGTCCCAATCCCAACTCCACAGAAATTAAGAAATAGTTAAGATGTACATCAAACCTACAGTAAAACTGTAATCTTCATTCTCATGGTGCCAATCCACTTTTATGTCACTGTAACATTATCTCAGATCCAACTTCCCATAATATATTTTCTAGGCATGTGTTTTTACTGGTGGTCGCTATTTATACTATCTATGCCATCAAATAAGAGTGGAGGATTTGAGTTCTAGAGATGGACAACCTGTGCTTAATCTAAACAGCAATGGGCTTAACACCTCTGCGGCTTCCTAGTCCTAGACTGCTCTAGGAACCCATGGAATCTATGTTACGGTACTGTTTGATGCTATAAACTGAAGCTTTGGCCAGAACATCTGCTGTATGATGTTCTCTGGCCTTGGACATACTACTTAATATGCCTGTGCTGACCTAGCCTTTCCTCTTCAATCACTAATACAGAATCATAAAATGTATTGGGCTGGAAGGATATCTCTGGAAGATGTTCTTTCGAAAGCAATTTTTCAATTACTTTCTATACAGTCTATGGCAGAGAAACTTCTCACTTGGCTGCATTTGAAACTTTCTTCCATTCTCTGCTTGTTCTTTAAATTTAAAATAACTCATTAAGACTATCATTGTGCTTAAATATCTTACTGTGATCTTACCAGATCTTACGCTATCTCCGCAGTGTTCTAAATCAAAGAACACAAAGAAAGAGCACTTGCAAAAGTTCAGCTTAGAAAGTTTCTTGTATTAAGTGGTCCCCTAGAGCCTTGTGCCTCACTCTACTCCCTTTATCCATCATTTTTAGTCTTAATGCTACCATTAGTTCCATTGTTAATATTGTTATCAGAGTAAAGTTATATGGGGCAATGTTACGCAGGTGAGCTCACTGTGGAATTGCAGCTGCTACGCTTTCAGCACTCATTGGCTAGTCACTCTTCAAATACTGTATAGGTGATACAAGCAAAGCTAAACCAGATCTCTAAATTTTTTCAACAGGTCATTGTATGGAGAGAGAAGAAGAGATCTCCTGCACTCCGGATGCAGCTAGTGATAAAATTCTTACGAACTTGAGTGGCAGAAACACTTAGTCTGAGAACCTTAAATGTATATACATATATATATGTTAAAAGTGCTCTTATGAATTTGATAAAGATTAAACCAACCAGAGTTTACAGATACATAGAAAAGACTTGTACCTAGCACACCCCAACAGAAAATGATTAGCCTTAGCATGAAAAAATATAAAAATAATACCACTAGCTTGTACAAAAGGATTAGCTTCTCTAGAGATCCCTTCTAACCTCAACTAATCTGTGAAAGTATGAACAACAACCAGAAGGAAAAATAAAATTTTACACTAGCTTGAATAAAAATGTCAAAGAAGTCAATCTCACTCAAAAAATGAAATTAAATTATTGTTTCACAGGTGAAATGGTTTATGAAAGCAAAACACTCCTCTATATATACAGGAGATCTGATTCTGACCTCTTTCAAATTATTCTGGCATAGCTCTACTGTTCATGGCATTACACTCAGTTTACAGAAATCTGAGAGTATTTATTCAATGCTTAGTTTCCAAATCTTTTCTATCATCTCAGCCAAAATAATATGCAATGAAAGACAAAATTAAGTGTAAAAAAGATGTCTCAAAAAGAAACAAAGATCTTCCTTTCTCTGCCTTCCATTTCCTTTCTTATGTTTCCCTCCTTCCCCTCTCCTGCCCTTCTACCTTTTCTAGGTTTTCCCATATTAAATGTCTCTCTACTGAACAGTCATCCATAAATTTGGGCTTGTAAAAGAATGTTTCAGCCAGCATATAAGAACAAAAGATTGCAGAGGAAAAACTGCCTTAAGACATTTTACAAAGCATGGCACAAAGTGGGAGAAGCATGCTCATCTCAAACTAGATTTCCAGAATACAATAGGGAATTCTATGCCGTGAAGATTTTTATCTGAAATGGAAGGAAGATGTGGGATAAAGGCACTGTGCCATATTTCAGTTATTTTAAATTCAATTTCTTGTCTTTGACATTCTTATCATACATGACCCTGGCCAAGTTTTTTATGGTTTATGGCTCCAGAGTCCAAGATCCCTGAGGTGAAGAAAATAACTCTTCTCTCTTTTCCTTCATAAGAACTTTTTGAATATTGATCTTTTAAGACTGTCAACATATGCAGTGAACTGTGGTTACAATCTCAGGCTGTAAGAGGCAGCTTTTTTTCTTGAAGCAGAGTGCTGAACTTGGCTGGAAATTTGAACACACTAATGTGATACAGGTGTTGACAACCATTTTCCATAAATTTACTTCCTACCTTTCACATTATCCAAATGCATTGCTGTTATGTGAAGTCATTAAATGAGTGTCAAAATAAACCAGAAACAGAGAACACAATTCTTAGCACTGTTCTGCCTGCTCAAATAGCACCATACCAATACAGCACCATGATTTATGGATTAAAATATATATATATATGTGTAGCTAAAAGGTCTATCACCACTTAAAAAGCAAAGGTGAGAGGTATTTCACTGTGTTAAGAAATAAATTTTTTCTTTGCACTGTTTTGTAACCCTGTATGAGTGTAATTATGTCATGAAGACCAAGATAGCCATCATGCCGCATTACTTGTTATGATATTTCTTATTAATATAAGTAAATTTAATAAATTACTTCAATCACTGAAGATTGCTGGTGAATTTTAGTCAGGCTCTGTTTGAGCCTTGAAGGGCACTCTATCACGTGTGATATCGTGCAGCCCAAAGCAGCAGTTTCCTTAGAACTCTGTTTATCAGAGAAATAAATATCTGCCATGGCAGACCTAAACTTTTTGAAAGAGAACACCATAGTCATCCTTACCATCATAGCTACTAGATCAGGCATTTGGTGTTGAGAAAAAGTTCAGACTATACTCAAGAATAGGAGCTTTGGTCTGTATTGAGTCTAAATAAGAAACTACTCACAAGCTGTGAAGTGGATGGGTTGCTTGACACCAGAGGTGCAGTTCGCTTTGATCTATGAAGTCTTTCTTCTGCCAGAGGGAAGAGACACTAGATTTTACAATTTTCTTCATCGGTAAAAGATGGTCTTTGTGAATGGCAATATTAAGTCGCATAAGTGCACAAATGGACCAAAATCTGCTTGTATTGGATCAACTGAGACTTCAAATACACAGTTAAAAGCAGTCTTGCATGGAAAAACCTGGCTGCACAGAAACTGATGTGAATCAGGATCTGATTTAGGGAAACCACCTAATTTCACAGGAATTTGTTGTTGCACAACAGCCTCTGTTCTTGAAGGAAATCCTCTGAAGGACAGGAATAAATGCAGTATTTCTTTAAGGAAACATTGACATGAGTCAAGAAAGGCCTCAGATCAAAATCAGAGCTAACCCTGGAGATGTGAGCCCTCGAGCTGTGCAAGGTCACCTAGGCCACTGGATCATGTATCCCTCCCTATCGAGACACTGAGATGGAGGGCTAGTGAGTTGTGAGCCAAACCTGGCCAGCACAGCCCTCCCACCCTCAGCATGAAGGCAGGCTCTCTGCCTCGCTCCGTCTTCTTACTGTTTTGTTGCACCAGCTTGGCTGGAGTTTGTTAGGGTATGGAGTGCTGTGTTGCGCCTTGTAAACTGAACACATGCTAACTACCTCGACTGCAGTTTGACCCTCCGGGTGGAGCTTGTTTGGCTCAGTTTCAGCCTTCGTATTAGCCACTATAGTGAAAACTAATCTTGGTCCTCCCTTTTTCAGACTATAAATAGGCAGCTTGTAATCAGCGTTGCATGTTTCCTGCTTAGTCATCACTAACAGACAGAACAGCTGGTAAACTAGACTCCTGATGGCAATATCTTGGTGATATCAAGTCTGCGCATGTGATGGTGAACCACCTTCTCAGCCATCTTACACTGTTTGCTTAAGAACACACTGAACAGAGCACATGGCTTCAACCGTCACTATCTCTGATTGGGGATACTTCATCCAGTTTGATGCTGTACTGTGTTTCTAGACACTTGTTTCTGAATTTGATACATATTCTATGGGAGCTCAAAATACAAATAAATCTAGGTTAAAATACTAAATTCGATGACAAGGTACCAAATGGACAGTTTTGCACTGAAGGAAAAACTGGCACCTGTGTTGTGTTATATTGGCTCAGTCTAAGCGAATAGTTTTAATACATACTATTATGTATGCATGTCAGTATTTGTCAGCAAACCAGGGTCTTCTTGTTTTTCTCTAGATATAATACTTACTCTCACATCCCTTCAGTGACAATACTCTCAAAGGCAAATAATATAGTAACAAATACACACTTTCCCCCCACATCCTCTTTTCATCTTCTCTCTCCCTTCTTCCTTCTCCTTTCCTGTAAAAAAATGCCCCAAACAAATAAATCAGGAAGAATAAATGGTACCAAATTAATGAAAGGTTCATATTTTATTTTTCTGGGAGTGTGAATGAAAGTTTAGCCGGCAAAGGGTTAGCAAAAAATCAGCTCAGAGCTCAGTCTCTGCTGAGCTCACCTTGTCATTTCTGATTTCATTACTGAGCTTCTAGCAGAATGGTAGAACCTGCAAAATGTCCTTTCTCTCCCATTTCCTGAGCACAGTAAGCCTGCTGCTGCGAGTGCTGAAGCCATGGGGGCTGGAGAATAGGGTGGCAGCAAAGAGGATTACACCAGCTGCATCTAAAAATGTATAAATTCTGCAGTACGAGAGCAACAGGTACTGTTTCAGAGTAGGGCTGATGGGCTTTTTAAAACAAAAAAGGCCACGACTCAGTGCAAAGCTCATAAGAAGGAAAGAAACGTTGTGGTATTCATATGAGTAGCCCGAGAACAATTCTCTCCATAAATATTTATTGAGAAAATCATAAAAATAGCAAAGATTGAAAACTTACTTGCAGATTAAACCTGTCTTGTGAGGGGTTTTTTGTTTATTTTTTTTTCTTATCATGAGCAATTATGTAATTTCTCTGTCTTTCACTTACTATGATAGTACTAGATATATATTTACTGTTTTCTCTTACAAGTGCACTTCTGCACTATTTCCTTTAAGATACACAACAATGCAAAGGCAAATTCTTCAGTTTTATCCTAGTTTCAGGCAGTTTATGCTCAGTATATACAGACTGGTGGGGTTTGGCCAGGAAGAGCAGATCACAGCTTGTGCATCAGTCCTTGGGGGGTGAGCAATTGCATTGTGTATTGCTTGTCTTGGGTTTTATTTCTCTTTTTTTTTGGTTATATTCCTTTTTCATTACAACAACAATAATAATATTTTAAAATTATCGTTATTATTTTAGTTTAGTTTAGTTATTAAATTGTTCTTATCTCAACCCACAAGCTGGAAAGGGAGAGGAGTGAGCAAGCAGCTACCTGGTGCTTATTTACTGTTTGGGGTTAAACCATGTTTCAATGGCAGTTGATAATATTTGCCCTGTCAGAGGGCAGAAGAACTTAGAAGCATCATACCAATGTTTAGTACTATATATCAGAGAATCATGGAATGGCCTAGGCTGGAAGGGACCTTAGAGATCATTTAATCCAACCTCCCTGTCATGGGCAGGGACGCCTCTCAGCTAGATCAGGCAACACATGGGGACCGAACAGGGATCAAACCCGTGACCTTGGTGTTATCAGCACCATGCTCTAACTGATAAAGCTAACCAGCCCCCTATATATGTTTATATGTTTTCACTGACTATGCAACAGTAATAGGAGCCTCTTCCTTCAAGGAAAGCAAAGCTGCAGGCTACCATCAGTAGTTTTTTCATTCCATTCCATTCCATTCCATTCCATTCCATTCCATTCCATTCCATTCCATTACATCCTAACAATTCTACAAATAATTGAAAAAGTAAACATCCCCTAAGTTAACAGATAAATTTATAGTCAAAAGATGCTCATTTGCAAAGTCATTTGTTTTTTGCCCTGCCAAAAGCATGATGGTAAGCCTTCAACTTCATAAGCTTCTAGCTTTTTTGGATTTGAAAATGAGTATCACTGGGCATTTTTGTGTCACGCTCCTCCCACAGCCCACCCTAGCCTCATCCACACGTACAGAAATTCTGGTTTGACAAAGAATGAAATACATTTTTTAATCAGCTGATTATTTATCTGCAGATTAGTGCAATCTGGTAACCAAAGACATCTTACTCCTGTGTCATCACCTAAATAGAATGCTTGGTTAATTCAAAAATTAACAATAATATAATTAAGTGCCAAATTTTACTTCAGGGCAAGATGGATTTCTCTCTTTCTTTAATGAGATAAACCAGTATTTCATTGCATAAATAAAATTACTCTTTAAAATGGATAGGACATATTCAACTACTACTTATATATTGACCTTAATAACTTTTAGTCCTTCTACAACTTTGAATATGGCACTGCTATAAAATCTCTTCAGCTTACACAACCTATTTAATGTTACAAGAAATTTTATCTGACACTACTATAGCTGAAGAGAGAGATGGCTGGAATTAAATGCCTGGGAAAAAATCTGTATGCACATGAAGCTTCAAAGGGCTTTTTAAAACTCTGTGCAGATTGCCTGCTTAAGCTTTGTAACAACATAGCAAGCATGGCTTTTCCTCCTGGATGCAAAGCCTAATGCCCAGTTTTCTGTTTGCCTTAACACCTGTGAGTATTCCCGCTGAGCAGCTTTAGCAGACCAGCCTCTCAGAGTAAAAGATTAAACCTTTTCTCTTGTTCCCATGAGTTTTCAATCTTGAGGGAAAACAGAAATCAAAATGATTGAAAAGGCAACATGAAGAGTCACATCCAGCCATGAAGGGTAATAACCAAATATAGAAAGGCTTAGATATTGACATGGTCTGACGTTGCTTCTGTTTGAAGGTGGCTTAATGACAGGTTTCTGCACAGAAAGGATCCAGACTTCGAACAACTGTGCTGGGATTGCTGCCAGCAAACATCATAACTGAGAGCTGCTTATCAGTCCTTCAGAAAGGAAAAGCAGAAAAAAAGTAAAATGGGAAAGTTCTTGTTGTTCTAATAAGCTTAGTATGGGAACACACTTCTTGGAGAGACACCCACTCCAAATCCAACATTTTATCTTAACGAACAGGACTCTGCCCTTAGTTCCATGCGGGGCATAAACACAGGCCTGTCTGAAAGTAAACATTACTAATCAAATATATCCGTATTTTGGTGGGTTGTGCCTTCTGAAAAGAGGATGAGAAACGGAAACTGGTACTTGCCTTAATAGCCACTATCCATTTGAGCCACAAGTAGTGTCTGTCAGCTACCAAGGAGAGGGCCAAAAAAGAGAAATACTCAGGAGCAGTTAGCCCAGAGCAGTAGAAACAAAAGGCCCAGGCAGAAAACTTTAGCTTCTGTGAGCAGGATAATTTGCATCAATAAAATTTTGTTCTGAAGCAAAGATGGTGGCTTTTCACCTTTGTTGCTTTTTGTTTCTTCCCTTCTTGTTCTAAAGTATATCGTCTTATGAAGCTTTCTCTTGTCCAAGCTTCTTCATCACCTGCACCAGCTCCATGTCTGGCCTATTCATCTACCATTGCATCAGTTCTACCAGTTGCGACATCCTAGGGAATGTGCCAACTGCATTTAATCAGAAATTTGTATCAGAAGTAGCATTTGTATCAGAAATAGTGTGGCCAGCAGGACTAGGGAAGTGATCACCCCCCTCTACTCAGTACTGATGGGGCAACACCTCAAATCCTGTGTTCAGTTTGAGGCCCATCACGCCAAGAAAGACATTGAGGTGCTGGATTGTGTCCAAAGAAGAGCAATGAAGCTGGTGAAGGATCTAAATAACTTGTCTTTTGAGGAGCAGCTGAGGCAATGGGAGTTGTTCAGACTGGAGAAAAGGAGGCTGAGAGGAGACCTTATTGCTCTCTACAATTACCTGAAAAGTGGTTGTAGCAAGGTGGGGGGGGTCAGTCTCTTTTCGCATGTAACAAGAGGTTTAGATCAGATATTAAGAAAAATTTCTTCATCGAAAGGATTGTTGAGCATTGGAACAGGCTGCCCACTGAAGTGGTGGAGTCACCAACCCAGGACATATTTAAAAGATGTGTAGACATGGTGCGTGGGACTTAGAGGTGGACTTGGTAGCATTAGGCTGGACTCGATAATCTTAAGGGTATTTTCCAACATAAATGAGTCTATGATTCCATGATTCATGTACAGCCACTGAAGCAAAAATTGGAACCCATGTTTCTCTTTCTCTAAGGGAGCAATGATTGCTGTGTCCCCTTGGTCAAACCTTTTTTTTTCAGCCTTGGTGATAATCATTGCCTGCTTCAAAAGCTGTCAGATGACAGAAACACTAAAGACACTCTAGTTTTCTTGGAGTCTGAAATTAAATCTCAGGCAGTAGCTGAAAAGTAGGAAGTTGTTATGTGGCTAAGGAAAAGCCAACCTTTAGCTTTACTGGTTGCTCAGACAGGTTCCTAAAAGTTAACTGGCTGTTACTCTTCCCAGCAATTTCTGGAGACTACTGATTTTTTCAACATGTCATAGGCTACAAAACCAGTAGTTAGATGATGAACAGCAAACTGATGGAAACCAATGCTTTGCAACAGCATTTATTTGGTATTTGTGCTGTCTACAGTGTTTTTGCTACAGGCCTGCCATTTTCTGTTTGTGTTTGACCAACCCAGGATCCAGGTGCAACTTTAGATTAAAGCACTTCTTTCTGCATCACCTAAATTGCTGAGTTAGTGCTTATTTCTCTGATCTCCATCATACAAGAAGTTTGAACATAGATCCGCAAAGTAGGTGTATTCACCGTGTCTTCTACACACTGTTGGTCATGTGTTTCCTTGCCAATTTGTGTCCTTGTCTGTTTGGGGTGTTTTTTACAGGCTTGTTACCATTTTTTACATCCATGTTAGATGGCTGCACATCTGGAGAGTTTCCAGGAGTGTTCACTCAACAAGTGTCTCTCTTTTGCGCCACATGCATGGCAATTTCACAGTGAAGGGGATAAACATGCACAAACACTGCTGTAGTGACCACAGTGATGTGGAAGACAAGCTACAATTTCATCCTAATTATGTTTCACAAAAGATTCAAAGAGATACTGCTTGGCACCTCTGAGACCAAACTTGGTATGTGCGGCCACAGCTCTGTATCTAGTTCTCTGTAAGTGTTTGCAATAAATAATGCAATTTTAATTAACATGGGATATAATAACTCTTATTACATCTAAATTGAATGCATGGTAGGGAACTTAAATTTGCAGTATTGCTCAATACAAACGGCCAGAAGTGGTAGCTTCAATTACATTACTCGAAGTTTTATCACTATGCTAAAACTGACCTACTAAATGACTCCCCTAGGTAATGCGCAATGTCATAAAATTAAACACTGATTTATTACTTAAATAAAAGACAATGGAGATCATCAGGGTGTTAAACATCAGGGCTGGCTTGTTTTGCAAATCATATTTAATGGCAGACCCAGCTGGTACTCCTTAAATGGAACTCAAATAAACAACCTTTTTTTCTAAATGAAGGCAGACAAAAGCAAAGGTGGGCTACAGGTTCTTTAGAGTACGGGATTTCAAATTTTTTTCACCATACGGATCATGATGAAATGGAATGACTATATCCATTGCTGCCACTGGTGACTGAAAAGATCATATCTTTACTAAACAAAACCATTATTTATACAGATCACCTCCTGAGACCAGCAGTTTAAGAAAACACCCTGTCTGCAGCGTTATTGCTTTCGGTTCACTGGCTGCTGTTCTTTATCACTGCTGCTTTGTGTCAGCTTTGCTAGCCAGATATCGGACTGATAACACCCTTTCTAAAGATTCAATTGCAACTCTACCATTGACATCAAATGAAGGAATGACAGCACTTTCTATTTTATCACTGTTTTTTTTCTTTTTATTTCCTCCTCCTAGAGTTTGTGCAGAGCTATGGCAGATCAAGCATCAATCCTCCATTGATTCTGTACCTGAGAAGGAAGAATAATGCATACAATACATGGTACTGCTGCAATGTGATTTGTTTTTCTCTAGGTGCTGCAAGTTAATGATGACAGTAGTCAATCAGCCTAGGTTTTCAGCAAGGGCGAGGTAGGTGATCTCAGAAATGACACAATGTTGAACTTTTTTCCTCTGTATGATTGCTGAACTTCAGCATCTTGCAGAATTCAAGTTTCTTTGCTCTAACAGCATCTAGGCACCTGATCCATTCCGTTTCTTTAAAAAATCCTCCATGAGATGGCAGCAGGGTACAAGCTTTTGTAAAAAGCAAAGCAGGAGAGTGGGAGTTTGCCTTTGTATCTAAGGAAGTGTCAACAAGTACTGTAGCTTTTTAGATAATTTTTTTTCTCATCTGTTCAAATAGCAAAAGGAAAGATAATCTACTGCCCTGTTTCATCAGCTTTTCAACCTGCACGTTTCATTCCCAGTGAATGTTTCAGGCATCCCACAACCCTGGTCACTCAGGGGCTGCAGATGCCTTGTGTTTTTTAGGTTTTCAGCCCCTGCATTTGTTTAGTGTAGGGAGGGCAGTAGGGAGTGGCCTGATGGCTTCCCAAGGAGGCTCAGCCTTGGCATCTTCACTACTTTCTTTGGAGTAGCTCTCCCTGTGGCTATGTGACATCACCTTCAGTACGGCCACAGGTCGCCTGTGCCGTGTTTACCCCCCTCCCGAACCCCTATAGCCCTTTGGGGAACTGCTTATCAGTTCCTCTTCTCCACACTTTAGAAATTAAAGCCTGCTCTCCCTGATGCTGCCAGTCAAGGTTGCAGTGGCTGGTGAGCAGTCTTTTAAAGACAAGAGGTATTCCTAAAAGCTGCTAGCTGTGGGCTCTGAGGCTGAGGAATCAGGCACAGAGAGTTCAAAGCCTGCTGAGATGTCTCTTTTGACTGTCCAGACACTGATTACTGGAAAGCTGCACTCTTCACCCACAGAAGACTGGTGGATAATTGGGTGTGGCACTATATCTGACAGGTTGCACTGAACAAATAAAGGCAGAGGGTCTGACCTACAGCACAGGGTGACAGCTGCTCTGGTGTCATCTCCTGACATTTCTTGCTCTGCCAGTAATACATCTTCACTGTCCATGTCTTGTCCTCTGCCACACTGCCCCATGTCAGTACTGGGACTCAGTGCTCATTCCTTAGTCTTCCCTCAACATTTTTCTTTCATTCTGGTTTCCTGGTGGCTTTCAACCAATGTGTCTCCAACCACATGGGAACTTCTCTGCAATAAAGACTGTGTGCAGTCGCTGACAATTGCTTCTGCTTGCTGCCCTGCAATAACCACGAAATCCAGTAAAAATAGTTTACGCTTCCTTTTTAAAATGCATAGAACTATTTTATAAACAAGAACAAAATGAACCCAATACTGTGCAAAATAAGAAGAGGGTCTGTGTCAGGTGGGTAGGAGACAGCTGGAGGGGAAGGAGGCTGGCTGGAGGCCGGCTGGAGGCTGGCTGGTGCAGCAGGTGGTATTCTCCAACAGTCTGCTCCGCTCCTGGAGCAGAAGGAAGAGCTCCAGGCAGATTTCAACTCTCAGAATCATAATCTCTTGCTGGGCTTTTCCAGAAGCAGTACAGAAATACCCTGGCTGGATGATCTCTCTGCATGAGACAGCACAAATGGCAGGGTACTCTGTCTCCAAGCATGTGGTATGCGCATGTGGGTACACGTGCCAGTCCAATGTGGGAACAAGAGTCACACTCTGATAAATTATACTTGCCATAGCATTTTCTCAGATAATATGAACTGGAAGACTGAAGCTCAAGAGGTCTGTGCAGACCACAAGAAGCATCCAAAAATAAAATGGCTATGGGAGTAGATAAAATGGGAGAGAGATAAAATGGCTACGGAAGATAAAAGATAAAAAAGCTACGGGAGATAAAAGGGTTTATGGCTATGGGAGTAGGATTCTTTAAACTTGAATTCTTAAAACCAGTCACAAACAGAATAAAAATCAATGCTTACATTTTTATCATAATGGTCTACATGACTTTTCTGTACCCTTAATTAATTTTGTTGTCTTTCTTAGGAGATATGTTCTACACATATCTTTTTCAGTATTCCCCAGTAGGCAAAAATACTGTACAGCACCCACTGGTAGAAGAGCTTCAACCTTTGGAAGTCACTAAACCTTCTTAGTTGTCCTGAGTGCAGGACACCAAATTGTCCCTTTGGACACAGATAGGCTGAGAGACATGGAAAAGGACAGTTCATCCCACTTTGGTTGCTGCTCTTGAATGCTCTAGGCAACTTGGTTTTTTTCACAGCTCTGTAAATACATACATACGTACATATTTAATTAACACCAAGAAAGCAGGCACAAGAAAGGTACAAATCAAACGACTGGCATTTTCACCATTGTTCTTACCCACCAACAATTTAAAATTCATGGTGCCTGCTTGTAAAGTTTTCTATAAATAAGTTTACTATAAATAAGTGACATGCTGAATAGTACTTTCTCACATATGCTTTCTAACACACCCAGCATATTCATCACCTTCAAAGACACATCACTGTACACTGGTTCTCTATGAAGAGGGGAATCAAGGAAAAAAATTCTTAAACCCATAAGGCTGAGTATAGTTGCCTAATTTCTATTCTTGGATACTTATGGAGGTAAACAATTTTATGAAAATGAACTAAGTGGTGGAAAATACTTCTGCAGTATGGGTTTAGTAGTTGGGTATTCCTGGATTTCAACTCCAGTAAACCTGGTGGATTTTTTATTTCTTTTTTTTTTTTAACATCCTGAATTTGGATGAGAATTATATTCATGAACATGAAGAAAGAAAATTTTTGCACCTCAGAGAGGGATGTATGAAAATATCTTAAAGATCCATGAACCAGCATCACATTCAGAATGTTCCACAGTATTTAAAATCTAGCAACTCTGAGGGGACATGATCAGTGGTTTTTGAAGGTGCTAGGCTGATAGATCTTCAAGTTCCAGTTTGACTGAGAACCTCGGCCACAGAAGTTATCTTTCTTTTAGAAGAACTTATCATTCCGTTGGAAAATTGTACCTTCCCAAACATGTAGAGTGGCTTGCAATGGCAGGAGGTTGTTTTTGTTACTAGCTTTTCTCATACAAACTAGTCTCAGTGTAGGGGAATATATTTCTTTTCTTCTGCAGAAAACTTTCTGCATTTCAACAGCACTGAGAAAAGGATTAGCAGTTCCCAACAGAAACACAGTTCTGCTAATTCTAACCAAATACCCATGGTGATCAAAAGTGGGAAAGACTGCACTTTGGATTAGTATGCGAAAGCCATTATTAATACCTACAACTTGTAGTCTACGTTTCCTGACCAACCCTAATGTAAGAAGAGCAGCCCCGCTGAGCATTGGTTATTATGAGCAAAATCAGCACACATTTACTGTCTTGTAAGTACTATAGAAAGCATCTATACCATTCAAATAATGCTTAAAATAGGGAATTAGAAAGCCAACTAGGGAATTAGCAAGCCAAATCATTTCATTATAATGAAAGGGCAGGAGAAAAAAATCTAGATAGATATTTTGAGAGCTTTCAGGGTGAAAGGAAGCCACAGACAGAAGAAATAAATATTCATGTAAATTTACAAGCACAAGATAAAAAACATCCCTCAAATTGTAAATTGGATAAGAGATTCTATGCTGTCTGTATTTTCCCTTTAGGGTTATAGTAAACATTTCTCATTCATATTTTATTCTTTATCTCCAACAAACCATTTTGATGTTGTCCACTGGGGGCTGATGACATTTGAATACATGGTAACAAAACTGGCACACACATACAAAAAAAAAAGCATACAGAGAAAAATACTGCATTGTAACATGCACATCATAGAGATAGAAACATATGGCCCTCTATCATAATGAAAACTAAGTTAATCAAGCATTTTACTCAATGGCTACCCTAATTTTGCTGTTACTTATTCAGGACTATCAGAATGAAATGTCAGTTACAGGAACCCTGCACCTATTTTTGAGAACACCTGTTACATACCAAATCTCTGATTTTTACAGAAAGAAATCTCCCCCAAAATTCTTTTGACTCTTACTAAAACATCTTCAGTTTTCAGATTAAACCAGCAGCAATCTGGGTGGCACAAAAAGCAGAATTCTCTCTCAGACCAGAAAAGTACTTAGAGAGATTGAGGCACTAAATTCCTATGTAAGCACTGCAGATCTTTTTCATTTCAGTTAAATACTCCAAATCAGAGCTCTGCCCACTAGATAACAGCCCTTGAATTGAACTAACTTGGACAGGTAAATTTTTAAACAAGAATACGTTACCCAAACACCTCTGGGGGTGTGAGTCATGGAGCAGGACGTGGGCCTGGTTTAGAAAGTCAGTGTATTCCCAGAAAGTGTGCAGGTACTAGTGAATGCAGGGTACAAATATGGGAGCTGTATGCCTATTTAGCTGCTCTTGTGTCACATTTATTCCCCTCACAGAAGCAAGCTTCCAGCTCCAGGCTGTATTATCTGTTCCTCAAAATCTCTCCTAGTCTGTCTGGCTTACCATGTCCTCCCTTGATTGATTTCCTATCATTTACACATTGCTTTCAAGCTCTCATTTTCACCACTTCATCTTTATTTTTAAAAACAAGAAACCTCTTGTTGACAGACCATATGCTGCCTGCAATTATTAGCCAGTTCCAGGAGTGTGGCCAGAAAGGCAACAGTGGGACAAGGAGTGGCGGACTTGTGGGAGATGTCCCCTCCTTCTGTCCTGGTACATGCACTGGCTAAATGGAGGCATCAACATCAGTGCTGGGGGGCGAGAGGAAGGGAAGGAGGGAGAAAGGATAAACAGCTTACATGAGGACTTAGAAGCTGCTAGGACAGGAATTTGATTTATATCAGCCTTTTCAGGAACTGACCATCATCTTAATAGCAGTTTTTACCATGCTGGACAGAGTAATTTCCAGCTCACATTGTTGATTTTCCCCCAACCACCTATTTTCCCAAAGTTATTTCCCAGACTATATTGAATCCTAAGCCTATTTTAATTTCTTCTTTTCCTTCTCCTTTCAACATTTTGCTCCTTACAGTCTATCTGCCTAACTTCTTCACAAAGTCAGGGAGAACAGTCTCGCATTTTTGAAAGGACCCTCCCTAGCCAGTCAGTTATCAAAAACAAGCACACCAAACATGAACATTTACAAGATTGATACATTTACAAAAGGGTAAAAATGAATAATAGGGACAAAGTAATTTGAGTGATAGTTAAAAGGAAGGCAGTTAAAGATATTTAATTACTTCTTTATTGTCTGAATTAACATGGTGGCAATGGTTTCACCTCATTTTTTTTGAGCTGGAAGACAGTTTGTTATGCGCTGTGACTCCATGAATATCTCCAGTACGCAAATAAGATGCCTTGCAACTGCAAAAGGCAATTACTCTTATAATATATGCATAATGAAATCTAACTGCATTATCTCTTTTTCCGTAGTAAGACCAGTTTACATTTTTTCAATTTGTGATGCGTTTTTTTCCTTCAGGGTATCTATTTGCACAGTGTTATTTTTTAAAAAGAGGGAGGGAAAAAGGAGAAGCAAGACAGGTCAAATAGCCAAAAAAATCTATTCAGGATGGAATTATGGCATTGCTAATTAAGCTGAAGATAAAAAGGAAGAAAGCATTTATTCAAGGACATGCCTTCCTCTCTAAATCAAAGACAACACAGCTCAAGGAGTGGTCAGCTCCTGATGCTTCAGGCCAGTGCCAGCTGTCTCTGGAGAATGGTGCTCGACACGCTGAAGTGACACCAAGCACTGGTGCGTATTGTCTAACTGATGGGACTGACCACCAGGAACATGGCTGGAGC
Source organism: Apaloderma vittatum (assembly GCF_000703405.1). Lineage (NCBI taxonomy): Eukaryota > Metazoa > Chordata > Aves > Trogoniformes > Trogonidae > Apaloderma > Apaloderma vittatum. The sequence continues at coordinate 54,924 of NW_009701783.1, forward strand.
CTGACAGCCTTGCTGGGAGACTGGAGAGTATCAGTGCAGCTCCCAGTAAAGTCAATGGTTTGTAGAAACCTATACTAGAATTGCAAGTGTGCAATCATCTGTCTGTCTCTGAGCTTTTAATGACTCCCTTTTTCCATCATGACATACTTTAATTTTCTAAGCTTCTTCCACTGAGTAAGTATGATTGTGATATCGAACGTAGTTCAGCAACTCCTATATACCATAGTCCAACAGTGTGGACTTGCACAGGTTTTTAGTGAGTTTAATGGGAATGCTGAACATTCAGACAGAGTTGTTGAAACAGTTCAGCATGAATAATTCCTGGGCATATCTGAACATGCATGAACATAGTAGTTTTAATAATGCATTTCTGTTTGGCCATTAAGAATTACAGGTAATCAAATAAGCCATTTAATTTAAGTAATTAGCAAACTGTCTTTATACACCTAGTTTTAAATAGATGGATAAGTGATGGTTTTGTAAAAACTTCAAACCCAGCAGCTAATGCTCATTGTTCCACTGAGTCACACTGAGCTCTGTTTCAGTATGTCAGAATGATGGAACATGCAGCCCATCAAGCTGCCATGAACATGAAGTGTGAATATAAATAAATGGTTTTAGTATCACAGGTGCTACTGAATTATCCGGAGATGTATTACTCAAATTTGCAGACAATACTCCATCCATACTATCCAGAGATCATGTTCTCTATTGTTTCTGGAAAGCACTGTCCTAGAAAACATTAATAAGACTGGTTTCTCATGAGAAAAGGGAAAGTTGTGCAACCTGAGATTGGTCTTTTTCAAGCCTGCTTATGTAACCCGCTTGTAACCAAAAAGAAGGGCTTCATGCTATTGGATTATGTTTACTTCTCCTAGTGTTAAGCCCTCTCAGGCAGAAGAAATTATTTACTCTGGGTCATATACAAGTTCACACCATCATGGCGCCCGATTTCGAGTAATAAACAAACCCATGGGCTGGGATATCTGTCGTGGTTTGACCCT
>NW_009701784.1:0-656 GCF_000703405.1 Apaloderma vittatum
TCCTCCCCCTTCAGTGACCGTCTGCCCATGCTCACCCATACCCTGTGCGTCCATCCCTGTGCAGGACACATGCTTCTCCCCAGCCTAGAACACTCCGAACAACCCCGCGCCCCCAGTCCCACAGCTTCTCCCACCCGCCCTCTACCCCAGCACCACACAAACCCACACCACTGCTAGGGCTTCCCATGTCCTCTGGGAGCATAGAGATGATCCCAAAGGTCCCTCCAACCCAGATCCCCTTCTTCTCTATGGTGTCAGCTCAGCCCCTCTGCTTGGCTGGGGCCCCCAGGAAGGAAACTTCTCCACCACCCATGAGGATGGACAGTCCAGACCCCTTCCCTCACAAACTACCTCCCTGGGCTTGGGGCTCCCCTGGAGCCTGGGGCCACTGAGAGCCACACAAACCCTCTGGAGAGCCCAAGAGGTTGCTGTGCCCGGGGCATCACTGAGTGCTGCCATCACACCAGCTGGGCCTCCGCCAGCCTGAGGGAGCAGCACTGGGGAACAAGGGGTCCCAAAAAGACGGAAGGATCATGAGTGGAACATCTTCTGCCCTTTGTCTCAGTGGAGGCTGGAAAGAAACCCCATTCCCAGAGGTATCTCCATGCTCACACTGACCCCAGGCGGGACAAGGGAATGGACACTTACCCCTGCAC
>NW_009701785.1:0-28912 GCF_000703405.1 Apaloderma vittatum
AATGAAATAAAATGAAATTAAACTACATATTTTTTTCCTGTGAGTACTAAACTATAATTTTCTGACTTGTTACAGCTTTTCTACTTTTATGGCAAAACAAGTAATCATCTTAAATGAATGTACTAGATCTTAATAATTGTTTTATTTTTTAAAGTAATTGTGCCTTTTACTGGAATATGTATCTACTGAAGTTTATTCAACAAGCTGTGCTGAAAATAGACCTATTATGTTACTATTTCACTGCTGTCCATTCTAGTGCAACATTAATTCACCAGAGAAGAAAGGCCTGATATACAGAAAGTAAACTATTATACTAAATTGAGTGAATCATTAGCAGTGGTGAACCCTGAGGAGATTCAAAACTGGATCAGGATTGACTAATGAGGAAATGAGAGGAATATGGCTTCCATCCTGATTAATTCATCAATGAAAGCCCCATGCCAGAGTTTTGAACAACAACAGAAGGCTCCTCTATCTTCACATTCTTGCTTTTTAATGCTTGTTGGTTTTTTTTTCTGCATTACTCTATATTAATTTATTTGTGTATTGGCAAGCCATTCAAGCCATTGCCTACAGTACAATAAAATAATTTCCCATGTAAAATATGGGGCATTTTGAAATTTAAGATATATTTTTGTGGTATGTCACAGCAGTAATCAGACCAGAAGATAACACTCTAAATACAGCAAAACCAGAACAATGTACGTTGTGTTCAAGGATTACAGCGCAACTATTCCTTAGGCATCCAGTCCCACAAAGGTTTTGAGCCTATTTACTGCATACTCAGTAAAGGCTTATGAATTCAGAAGGTGAGATTTCTGCTTTCTATATGTTTATTGCATTGTTTGAATTCAATTTTCAAAACAACTTGTCAGGATGGAAGTATTTAAAAAATCCCCATTATTTTCCTTCAATAACAGCATTCTTGAAATAAGGCAGAGTGCTCTCCAGACATTTCTTTCAAGTGTCTGGCTAACAAACAGCAGTGTCAAGCATAAAGTAATATCAGCATAGACAAAGAGGAAAGCAAGCAACCCAGGTTGAATGGATGAAGAGTAGTTCTTGCCATGTTATTCACTTAACACTAAGGTTAACTTTTACTCTGCATTCATGTTCAAGTACTATGCAAAGCATTTTCACCCAGCATGAAGTTAAGCTGTAAGCAAGTTCTGATTCACCAAATAATAAATCTCTCAAAATCTAAGCCTCAAGCTATGTATTCAAATAGATAACAATAGACCTAGAATGCACAATCTTTTATCTTTTTTTATCCCTGTGGATTGCCGGTGATGTTGCCTGTTCTTTGTGTCAGGCCACTTGAGTCCTTGTGCTTCTAAAGAAACAGACCATCAAAGAAAGAAGTGCTATTGCTGTAATAATATTAACTACATATGTCGAATATTTATGCAGGAAGCAGCTGTAGAGTTATCATCTCAGTAGAGATTTTCACTTATTGTAACATGATTTCATAGTGTTCATGGGATTTGTATTCATTTTCCTCACAAAAGTCACTATTACAATAGTTGAGTGAGTCATCTACTTCTCATGCAATTATCTCTGGATAAGAATTTTTCAATGTATTTGTGATTCATTTTCCTATTATCTTAACACCTTGCATAATTTATAGCATTTTTACTATTAATTCAGAATAATCTAAAAAAACCCATCAACATGAAAGAAAAAAACAATTAGAAACATATATTTCTGGAAAGGTGTATAGAATATCAAAACAAGTATTCTTAATTACTTTAAAATTAAATTTTAATTGTATTGAAATCTATCAGTTGCTAACAATTTCCCTGTTACTAAAAAAACATTTAAACTCTTAGTGTTGGCCTGAATCTTATGCTAGGAGTAAATTTTCTTCATTTTAAAAATTAACTTCCAGATTTGATTTTAAACAATACCATAAATGTAATAGACACTTCACAAAGCACTTGCCTTCAATCAGCCTGATTATCTTAATGTCAGCTCTGTTGACACCAGAAATAATACATCAGTAGTAAATGTTAGTTCAGTGAATATTGACTGAGTGCATCTGGCTGGAATGAGGAGCATTTCAGGGGATTACGACAGGTTACACAGGAGAATGCTACAGCAAACCGTGTTACAATATATTACTCCATTTGACTTTCCCCACCAACAGGCAGAAAACTGACAGGGAATTTCAGCACATAATTACTATCCTTTACACTCTCGAGGAAAGAGCTAATTTGCAATAAGACCAAAAACTTTATAATGGACAGCTAAAGGACATTCTCATGCCATGTATTTGTAGTAGGCATAAGCATCCTATCTATGAGAAGTAATGAGCGTATTAACAATGTCCACAGGACAGTCTGCTATTACATTTCAAATATGTCTCTATCACAAAGAGTTTAACATTTTTCTCCCTCACCAATTTTCTAAAAGCTAATGTGAGAGGCAAGCACAGGAAAAACTTCTGGGGATTTCTGTATCTTGTCGTAGACAGGCTTATCACATTCTCTAATAGGAAAGCGCAATGCCTGCATGTCAGTCCAAGCTTTTTCTCCTCTATCAAACAAAAGTGCATTCTTGGCTCCTTGAAGAGTTCTTCTGTTTGCTGTTATGCTTCCAGATCAACACATCATCATAGGTCAGGTTTTCTGTCAGCTGGAAATACAACACAGAGACACCCTGAGGACTTACTCTCTTATGCAATGGACTTAAATGATCCAATGTCTTTGCAATAAGCATGGTATAAGTGTCCTGCTTTGTCTGCCAAGAGAGTATCCTAAGGGTGAATTCAAAGCCTTTCCACTGCTAAACTTCATGTTTGCATTGAAGGTATCTTTAAAAATAAATGCAGTGTTAGCGTACATTTTTGCTCAAAGTTAGAGGCAAATCTGTAAGATTATTTAGTCATTTCTTCTTATTCGTATATACATTAAGTTAATATCAAGGAAAATTTTGTTTCAGAAGATGCTTGTTTAGATATAGATACAACCCCAAAGGCAGTTATATAGTTGTAATGGAAATTATAGTCTAACAGTTGTGTCACAGAATGAGATTATTCACATATTGAGACTGAAGCCAAAGCAGTTACACCCGTAGAGGCAAAGCACATTAACTAAGATGTAATGATTACTTGCTTGCCTTAAACACATGTATTTGCATACTCAAATACTGTAACTGCAGGCAGTGTATAACTATTTTGTAATATTGTAACACTGATAATAGTTATAACCAGCAACAAGCACAGCTTGTTTTGCAACACAGTGAAACACAAATATACAAATAATATGTAACCAAGGAAAAGTAAATAGAAAATTTTGGGATACTGACACATTGGGTTAAAGGAAAAAGTGTAAGTAGTAACATCTGCAAGATAAAACCAAGAATTTCTAACAGACAGGACAGAGCTTATTTCACGGTCACATTTGGTTGTCCATTGTCTTTTATACTGAAAGGATACATTAAAAGGATACATAAAACCAGAAAGATAATCCTGCAGAAGAAGCAAGAAGGATGTCTGGTAAAACCAAAACAAGTCCTTGTCCAAAAAAAATGGATTAACTGTGTTGGGAGCAAGTGTGGCCACCATTTTTCTTTCAGGGATGGGTATAAGAAGTGTGAAATTGTCAACAGCACTCTCCGGAAAGAAAAACAAGCTAGAAAGTGTCCATACTCGTTCCAGCTCTCCTTGTGGAAGAGCTCTCAAATTTCATAGAATCGTAGAATCATAGAATTGTCAGAGTTGGAAGGAGCCTTAAAGATTATCTAGTTCCAAACCCCCTGCCATGGGCAGGGACATCCCCCTCTAGACCATGTGGCCCAGAGCCCCATCCAGCCTGACCTTAAAAACTTCCAGAGATGGGGCTGCCACCACCTCTCTAGGCAACCTGTGCCAGTGTCTCACCACCCTCATGGGGAAGAACTTCTTCCTAACATCCAATCTGAACCGATCCATCTCTGGCTTTAAGCCATTCCCCCTAGTCCTATCACTACCCGACATCCTAAAAAGCCCCTCACCAGCTTTCTTGTAGGTCCCCTTAAGATACTGGAAGGCCACAGTAAGGTCTCCTCGGAGCTTTCTTTTCTCCAGACTGAACAGCCCCAACTCTCTCAGTCTGTCTTCACAGGAGAGGTGCTCCAGCCCTCTGATCATCCTCGTGGCCCTTCTCTGGACACGCTCCAGCACGTCCATATCTTTCCTGTGCTATGGGCTCCAGAACTGGACGCAGTACTCCAGGTGGGGTCTCACATGGAGTAGAGGGGAAAAGTCACCTCCCTCAACCTGCTGGCCACACACCAGCCTGTGTGAGTGTGTGTGAGCATAGAAAAGTGTTAGATGCGCTTCCTGGGAAAAAAATAGGAAGCAATGACAGATAAAAGAAAAACACTTAATTCTATAACCGTCCTTGCACATTATTCTGATCAGCAGAATTATAAGCTACTAAGAATGATATCATAAAGACTGAACTTTGTAATATATTGTTTGATTTTATCTTTAATAAAAATAGAAAGTTGTCTAACTCCATGGGTATTTCAGTAATAGAAAAGGAGATAAGATCTCAGACTACACTAAATGAAGACATTTTAAAGTACTGACAAAATTCAGGTATTTGCTGTGTAATCCAGGCTTGATGAAATTCACCTTTGGGCACCTAGGATACTGGCTGAAATAATATCAGCAATATTAACAATTGTTTATGAGAAGCCACAGAGGCCGATAACAGGAGAAGGGTCTGTTTGTTGGGGTTTTTTAAAAAAAAAAAATGGGAAAAAAATTTGAAGCTAGGACATTACAGAATTTCAATTAACTTTACTTTCATGTGTGCTGCAAGAAGAATTAACCTAAATATTTGTAAAACTATAACAGAAAACAAGTAGCATTAGTTACATAAAGAGGACTGCTATTTAACAAGTAGTGTAATTGTCTATGTCTAGGCAAGAATTGTCAGCTATATGAACAAGGTTTAAAGAAATAAAGAACTAAGTGATAGTTCTGAAGGAAAATATCAAGGATTATGTAATGTGACTCCTGTAGAAGAAAATCAGTGATTTCTAAACAGCAGGAGACTCTTATGAAACACATGTAGGCAAGATCTCACTTGCAGGCCTGTGTTCAGTTTGAGACTCTGATCTCCAACAAAGTTTAGATGAAAACAATTTAAATGCTCAGAGCTCTGTCAATGTCACTGATGAAGAGAGGTTAAAAGAAGGGGTGTTATTCAGAGTTGAGAAAGATGAGAGTTTATTCTATATTAATCTTCAAACAGATAAAAAGCTGCTGCAAAGGTAAGGGAAATGAAATAATGTCATCTTTTTTTGCCCCTAATAGATACAGAAAAATGTAATGGAGGTAAATTTTAGCAAGGGAGATATATTACATATAAGAGGATATAAAATACCATGATCATCTGGTGGGGTATGAGGCTATATGACATTGAAATGTCCAGCCAGCTCTATTTTAATTTTGCTTTGCATAGTAAAAATAAACCCAAAACCTTCATTATATTTATTAAAGTGGGAAAATGGTTGGAATTGAAATTTAAGGGCTGAAATATGGATTAATTTCCATAGAGAAATATTTTAGTGAATTGAGGAAATTTATGCAGGATTGTAATGCAAATCATTTTGCACATACTTGTGTATGTTTATATAAAATTAGTTACTTCTGCATGTGTCTCTAAGATCTGAAAACTTCTGTTAACCACTCAAAACTATGTAATGAAAACTTGTGGCTGATGATTATTTCATATCTCTGATAAAGGCCCCAAATCTGATCAGTAGCATAAATTTTTTAAGCAAGCTGACAAAGATGAAAAGACATACCATTGTAAGGCTTGCACATATATCTTTAAAGATTCAAAGATACAAACTAGTTCACTGTCAAAGAAAGATATTAATGCATGTTGACAAGAATGAGTTACAGTTGGGTATCACTGAAATGTAAAACAATATTGCAGGTCAGAAAGGAAGTCAAATTTACTGTTGTGACAATGCCTTTTCCTTATTAAAGTCATTCTTTAAATACTTATTTATATTTTTTCCCCTTTGAATATAGTTTATTGAAAAAGTTACATTTGAACCCAAAAAATCAAAAGTTATGATATTAAGCATGACCTTTTTTCAAGTCACAGAAGTATTGTAGGTATTTTAGGAATTAGAAAATATGATTGATCCTGAAGGAAAGGTCTAACTCAGAACCAGAAGCACATGGAAGAAGAAAGTGTGTCTCATTTGTTACTGCATGAATTCTTGAGACAATTTCACAGGCCCTGAAAAGAAAAGTATGAAGAGATGAGACATCAACTGTATAGGGTTACCAAAAATAAATAGTATTGCTTTTTAAAACTTATGGGTTTTGTTGATTTTTTGTTTATTTTTGATTTTATTGTTGAGATTTTAAAGCCTTGGGACAGCTCCTTAAGGGATCAGGAGCACAAATTGCGTTCTCCTCTATCCTTTCAGTGGCAATCATAAATGAGGAAATTAACAGGAAGAGACAACAGGTCAACTCATGGCTCCAGGACTGGTGTTATTGGCAGGGCTTTGGGTTTTTTGATCATGAGCTGTTATAGGAGACACCTGGCCTGATGGTGGCAGATGGGATGCGCCTGTCCCAGAGCGTGAAGAGGATTTTGGGGCAGAGTTTTAACCTAGATATGAAGAGAGAAGGGAAGAAAACTGGGCCTGTTAAGTATAAGCCCAAGGGAAGCATTCCAAGGCTCATAGGATGATGGACTAGTGAGGACTTTCGCTCTGCCTTTTCATTTGTGACAAAGGGATAGATGTTTAGAACTCATGAGAACACCTGAGAAGGCACTGGTAGGAAATGGGGCCCACACTCGCAAAAAGGTGTTGGGATCAGTAGCTCATCAGAAGTGCATCTATAACAATGCAAGCTGTATGAGCAACAAACAGGGTGAGCTTGAAGCCATGATGCACCAGGAAAACTATGACATAGTGGCTGTTACAGAAACACGGTGAGATACCTCACATGAGTGCCACAGTTGATGGCTACAAGTTCTTCAGGAGGGATAGACCGAGAAGGAAAGGCAGTGGAGTGGCCCTGTATGTTAGGGAATGCTATGAGAGCTCAGAAATCAAGTATAGTGATGATGGGGTTGAGAGTGTTTGGATTAGGTTAAGGGCCAATAAAGCTGATATTGCTGTGGGAATCTCCTACAGACCTCCCAACCAAAGCAGTGGAGTGGATCAACTTTTCTATAAGCAGTTGGGAGAAATCTCGTAGTCACTTGCCATTGTTCTTGTGGGAGACTTTAACCTCCAGGTATCTGCTGGGAACGCAACACAGCAGAGAGGGAACAATGCAGGAGGTTCCTGAAATATGTGGAGGATAACTTCCTCATACAGCTGGTAAGTGAACTGACCAGGGAGAGGGCCCTGCTGGACCTCCTCTTTATGAACAGAGAAAGTCTTGTGGAGAATGTGGCAGATGGAGGCTGACTAAGAAACAGGGACCACAAAATTATTAAGTTCTCTATTCTTAGAAATGTGAGGAGGAGGGAACAGAAAAATTGCCACTTGAGACTTCCGAAGGGCAGACTTTGATTTGTTTGGTAGGTTACATGGTAGAATCCCTTGGGAGTCAGTTTTGAAGGGTATAGGAGTCCAGGAAGGCTGGACACTCTTTAAGGAGGAAATCCTAAAGGCACAGGACCAGGCCACTCCCATGTGCCTTAAGATGAGCCGTCAGCATAGAAGACTGGACTGGCTGAATAAGGACAGCTTGCTCAAAAACCGAAAGTTTATGGCCTCTGGAAGAAAGGGCAGGCCACTCATAATGAGTACAAGGATATTGTTAAGTTATGCAAGGAGAAAATTAAAAGGTCCACAGCCCAGCTAGAAGTTGATCTGGCTTTGAAGGTAAAGGACAGCAAGAAAAGCTTCTATAAATACAGTAATAGCAAAAGAAAGACTAGGAAGAGCCTTCCTCCCTTGCTAGACACTGGAGAAAATATAGTGACAAAAGATGAGGATAAGGCTGAGATGGTTAATGCCTTCTTTGCTTCAGTCTTTAGTAATAGAAACACCTGTACTAAGGGAAGTCAGCCCCCCAGACCAAGAGACAGGGTCTAGGAGCAAAATGTCCCCCCAGTAATCCAGGAGGATATGGTCAGAGACAAACTGCTCCACATTGATGTTGAAAAATCTATGGCATTAGATGGGATTCATCCTAGAATCCCGAGAGAACTGGCAAGGATGCTCACCAAGCCACTGTCCATCATTTATCAGCAGTCCTGGCTGACTGGGGAGGTCCCAGCTGTCTGGAAGTCAGCCAATATAACAGCTATCTATAAGAAAGTACAGAAGGATTATCTGGGAAGTTGCAGGCTTGTCAGTTTGACTTTAGTGCCAGGGAAGCTGTTGGAGCAGATCATTCTGAGTTCCATTATGCAATACCTGCAGGACAACCAGGTGATCAGACCCTGTCAGCATGAGTTTATGAAGGGTAGGTCCTGTTTAACAAACCTGATCTCCTTCTATGACAGGATGACCCACCTGTTGGGTGAAGGAAAGGCTGGGGATGTTGTCTATCTTGACATTAGTATGGCATTTGACACTGTTGCCCAGGGCACTCTCTTAGAGAAATTGACTGTTCTTGGCTTGGATGGGCATAAGGTTTGCTGAGTAAAAAAATGGTTAGATGGTCAAGTCCAAAAAGTTGTGATCAACGGAGTTAAATCCAGTTGGCCGCCAGTCATGAGTGGTGTCCCCCAAGGCTCAGTACTGGAGCCACTCCTATTTAACATTTTCATCAACGATGTGGACAAGGGGATAGAGTACATCCTTAGTAAGGTTGCAGATGACACCAAGGTGGATGGAAGTGTTCATTTGCTTGAGGGTAGGGAGGCTCTCCAGAGGGATCTGGATAGGTTGGATCACTGGGCCAAGGCCAGTCACATGAGTTTCAATAAGGCCAAATGTCAGGCCCTACACTTCGGCCACAACATTCCCCAGCGGCGCTACAGGCTTGGGGAGGAGTGGCTGGAGAGCTGCCAGGCAGAGGGATTTGAGAGTGTTAATAGATGGCCAGCTGAACATGAGGCAACAGTGTGCCCAGCTGGCTGAGAAGGCCAGTGGCATCCTGTCCTGTATCAGGAATGGTGTTGTCAGCAGGAGCAAGGAAGTGGTCATGCCCCTGTACTTGGCTTTGATGAGACCTCACCTCAAGTACTGTGTCTAGTTTTGGTCCCTTTACTACAAGAGGGACATCGAGGTGCTGGAGAGGGTACAGAGGTGGGCTACCAAGCTGGTAAAGGATTTTGAACATATGTCCTATGAGGAATGGCTAAGGGATCTGGGGCTGTTTAACTTGGGGAAGAGGGGAGACCTTACTGCTCTCTATAACTAACTGAAAGGAGGTTGTAGCAAGGCAGGAGTTGATCTGTTCTCCCTAGTGGTGAGCGATAGGACAAGGGGAAACGGCCATAATTTGCACCAGTGGGGGTTCAGGTTGGATATTAGAAAAATTTCTTTACTGAGAGGATTATCAGGCATTGGAACAGCCTGCCCAAGGAAGTGTTTGAGTTGCCATCCCTGTAGATGTTTATGAGACAAGTAGATGTGCTGAGGTAGATGGTTTAGTGGTGTTGATGAAGCTAGGACAAGGATTGGACTTGATCTTGAAGGTCTCTTCCAGATGAAAATGTTCTACGATTCTGTGATTCTATTTATGTTACGCACTCTATTAAGCTTTCTCTAAAATTCATGCTTGACATCCATAATGATATTTTTGGATGCATTTCCAAACTTAAGTTCAGTATAACTGGAATATAAAGAGAAAACATTCTTTTCCATGAAATCAGCCTTCATAATCTGAGGAGGTTGTATACATATATAAAAGAAAACCAAACACTCTGCTAGAATATCTATGAGGTAGGCTGGTTTATCTGTCCTACAATGAATGTTCTCTTTAGGTATGTATGCTCAAAATTAATAGACTTCATTCATGTAAGAAAGAATTTCCAGCATAAGTATTTAAGTCTTGAAATTTCATATATTTATGTGCCTTTCTTCCATTTAGTATTATATTGCATATATAAAGCTAAGCATGTGAGTTTGAAAGAGCAGTATGCTACTTCTAACAATGAAATACTCTCGCAAAATGGAAAACCAAACATAAAGCCTGGAAAAATTATTGAAGCTATTGTTTAAATAAAAAAAGGACATGACGAAAGTATTTTTTTGCAAAATGGTGAGTGACTCCTAACAGAGAGATTAGAAAAGATGAGAGTGCATTTGGGCGTAATCACATCAAAAAATCAGGGCGGAAGAGTCAATAACAGGAGTCTAAGGTTAATAAAATCTCCTGACGTAGAGCAGATATGACAGCTGCTGACCTTCTAACTGGATTCAAGCAGGAGTGCTCAAGGATTAAGAGTGTATCTAATAAATCACCTCACACAAGTATTCCTTTTAAAATGGAAGGATGTTCAAATAAAAGATCTAGTTATCCATGCCTTTACAGATGCATTACAGGAGAGAAAAAAATTCTCTAATTAATAAAAATGTTTAAAGTAGAGGTGCTCTAATAAAAACATCCTAACCAGTGTATTACATAAAACGTGGGAAGTGTATTCAAGTTGGATAAAGATGAGAAGAGCATGAAGCATGAAATTTAAGCAAGAAATCTTTGGTGTCTTCTTTTTTTTTGTCAATTGTTTTAATTAAATTCATCAAACCTAGTCCTCTTTAGTGACAAAAACTAAAGAAAACTAAAGAAAATGAAAAATTGTGAAAATTAACTTAATCTTAATCTGACAATGTATTGAAGCCTAATGGCTATTAACACCACCGCTACGCTATGGGTCCTGATCCAGTCAAAAAAAGGAACTACTTGAGCTAAAAAATAATCATATACATACTTGATAAATACTTGTTAAATCCAGATCTTAATTATTCTTTTTTTCTTTAGTGGAAGTATTTGGTGATTTCTCTTTAGGTCAGCCTTTATATTTTTGGAACTTTGTAATGAACTTGCAAGATTTAGGTATTTTCCAAATAAATAATGTGCAGAAACTTCACTCAAAAAAGGATAAGGAAGAAGAAAGATACAGTTAATGTAGACTATTCAGAAATATGCATAATTATAGAATTTGTTATCATATCAGTCTCAAGACATGCTTAAATATATGATGTTTATTAAGAAACAATCCTACTTACTGTTACTCTGTGCCACTTATTTATTGATGTAATTTTCAGCTGTCTCTTGTGGATTGTGGTATGTTTCTGTACTGCTATCAATCATGACTTTGTTTATCCCACAACTTCTTAATCATTTTATTCTAAGGGACAAATATCTCTATTGGATATTTTTCATTCATTTGAACCTGTATTTGCAGCAAGAAAGCCTTAGTATAGGCTATTCACAAGTTCTCATGTATGTACTACCTGCTGCACATTAGTGGAACCGCAGAGGTCTAAAATATAGTCTAGCTGTTAAATTTTACACAGTACTACTTTCTTTGCTTTTCAAAATATTCATACTACTTGGGAAGAGCATCCCTCTGGTTTGTTTTTCATTCCAAAGCATGATAGGGTGATTTCTTTATGTACGTAACACCACTAACAAAGGAGAAAAACTCGGAACAAAACATTTGCTAAGACATGAAATTAAGATAAGAAAAGAATGATCTCTGAAATTGTGTTGAAATAATTTAAGAGTATGTGATACATTATTAATCACCAAATCTTTTGTTGCTTGCATTTAGAGACCCTCGGTGATTTAGGCCCCAGTGCTAATCATTGTACAATCCCTTTTAAAAGTCTTGAAAGCTAACTGATAAGATATAGCAGATAGAAAAGATGTGTACATAAAATGTATAAACTTAGGGCAACAAGAGAAATATTGACAGATTAATTTTGAGTAAATTAATGAGTGTACAATGGTTTTTGGATTGAGCACTAGAATTTTATATCTTCTTTGAATATGTTTTCATTTTGGATTTTTCCTCTGAAAGACCGCTGTTACAGTAATTTTGTCAATTGTCTTACAACTTTGTACAGAATATCAGTATTTTATGAAAGGTGGACACAATGTCCTAATGAACAACACACTTAAGAGTGGCCTAGCTCTAAGTAAGATGGCACAGAGTTAGTCCTGAAAGCATACCCCTCTTTATTCATTCCCCTCTCACTCTTCTGCAAGAAGTGTCTCTGTAGCATCTTCTACAGGCAGCTGCTCAGAGTCACAACTTCCATGGGTGTGATTCAGGTGTATGTAAATCTGACTCCACTCAGAAGCATTCACATTGCCTACTTTGTATCTCCTGGTTTAGGCATAATTCCCTAATGAATGTTAAATTTTCAGCTATGCACTTAAAAGGGGAAAAAGCAACTCTTGGATTGAGTTGCTACATTCAGGAGCTAAACAGGTCCTGTTCCAGGGACACTTCTGCTCTGGTTGCGTCAACACCTTGTTCACCAGGATGATTCACTCATGTGTATCATCTGCCCAGAATAAGAAATGCTCTGCTGGACCACAACACTGGTCAAAGTATCAGTTGTATCTCAATATAATTTCTGACTAATTTTGATTCCTTTACCTCCTTTTGTTTAAAAGGATCAGCCTAGAAATCCACTGTTCTGAACAGCAAATGCAGGTGATGTTCTTATTTTCCTCCTGCTAAGGTCTATGAAAGTTTTGCCAGACATCTCCTATGGAAAAATAGACAAACAAAAATTCCACTATTTCTCCAGAAAGCATCATCATAGAGTTGTTTCAAGTCTGTGCTGTTACTGTGCTCATTATTGTTTGTATTAACGTCAAGACCTGGAAGATTGAGAACAAGCCTAATCATTTTCAATTTCTCTTGGAAAAACTTTTTGCACAGTGTCAGCTGCCAGCACTGGAAGCTTTACCCCTCCTTCCTGCCTGTTTTTAGCTTTGTCAAGAGGCACTTGCCGTTTTAAAATAACACAATATAGAAGATCATTATAAAATGAAGTATTCAAGTTTTGATGATCTGCTTCCTCTTAATTGACAACTGTGAAAAGCTATAGTAGTGCAGCTGTCATAATCTTACTCGGCAGTTATCATCCCTCCCCCCCAAAAAAAATCATTCCACTATTTCCTCTGTGCTAGCTAAGTAATTTTCTGGGGACACAAATGGTGAAAAGGCTGCAGTCATAGCTTCTTTCAATGTTATGTAAATAACTTTTTGATCAATGGAAAAAATTGAAGAAAAATGATTCATGAAGTTGAGTTTCAGCTGATGTTTCTTCCATACCGCAGGTGGAGTTTTGTTGGAAAGATCTATTTCTCACTGTGAGCAGCCATTAATATGTAATTGATTATTCTTTTAATTAAATAATGATTATCCGTGTATTAGAAAAATTAACAGCTGAATGACTTGTGAAAACTATAGAATATTCATGTTGGAATGCACCAGCATTCAGTTTAATTGGTATATATATATTTTTGCATTTAATTAGAATCTAGAATATGTGTAATGTACTTATTTAGGACAACTCCATTTGCTTTTGATGTTTTTTTAAACAAAATAACTACCTTATCCTTATTTTGCTAACACCAAGGTCACGGGTTCGATCCCTGTTTGGTCCCCATGTGTTGCCTGATCTAGTTGAGAGGCATCCCTGCCCATGACAGGGAGGTTGGATTAAATGATCTCTAAGGTCCCTTCCAGCCTAGGCCATTCTGTGATTCTATGATTCTAATCAGACAGGAAATTGTGATTCTGTTGCTGTTTATTGAAGAATAGTGAAGAACAAATGAAACTTCGGAATGATTAAGGGGTCTACAAGCAATCAGTCAGAGAAAAATTTATCACATAATGTCTGAATGAAGGTATGTATTTTGAGTTCATGAAAACATATGTAGAAAATTCTCTATGTAAAGGGTTACAAAAGTAAAAGTATTCAGCTCACATCATGTATTACATCCTATTTACCATCTCAGGTTCAGTGATGGCTTTTAAAATTTATGTTACTTTTAAAAAACTTGCCAGAAAATTAAGCTTTCCATATGTGAACTGGTGTATAAAGAAATGTTATTATGACTGTGGAACACCGTAGGAAGCCTGATTAAGAGGAATTTAATCCGTGTTCTACACTCTACTAATCTCGTTGAAGGGTCAAGTTTACAGGCCACATAAGATATGCCTATGAAACCATAAACCATTCAATTGCTGATTATTTTAGCAGATAAAGTAGAAAAGAGAAAAAGAAAAAATCCTTGAGAAATTAGGCTTGAGAGTGGTGGAATGCAGAAAAGAACAAAAAAAGGTCATAATAACTGACATGAGTAAAAACTGCTGAATGTAAGAAAGCTGAAAATGTTCACTCAGATGAGAAGGATTTCTTTACGGGGAGTCCCTGATTCAGAAAATGGAAAAAAAAATAAATACAGACACACATTTTCTGACAGAAAAATATCAGCATTTGTTTTACCCTTATTGCTCAAGCCTATTAGCTATATTACTGAAAGTCCTATCATGGAACAAACAGTGTAAAATCCTGAAATCGTATTCTAGCTCATGAAGCTCAATAAAAATAAATCCTGAATGATAGGCAAAAGTCTCAAAGTAATAGGGGAGTTAAATTTCCTAATGTCTTTATGTCATAAAATTAGTCAGAAAAGAATTATCAGTTAAGATAAAAAATCAGGAACAGACATCTCTTCATTCAACAAAAGGTGTCTCTGCTTCATTATTCTAAGCACACTACCAATATACTTCGCAATCTTTGAGACACATTCAACCAAATTTAAATAATGCCTAAAACTGGAAAAGATAATTAAGTTCCTGCAAGTTATGTGAAGGCTAACAGATAGAGAGAGTGACTCAGATCAGTGGACTGAGTAAAAAAAAATATAATTCATTAATGATAGTCTGAACGAGCTGGCCAGCCAGTAAGGTCAGCCATAGCAAGTGCTCTTCCCTGCTTCATGGGATCACCAAAGAAGACACGAGACCAACTGAGGTTAATTTGGTGGGAAGTAAGTGATAAAGGAAGTGATATCAAAGGTAAACTGAATGGATTAATTTCCACAATTTACCAAAACCTGTGGTCCTCGAGAACAGATTGCTTTCACATCTCTGAGTTTACACTGAAAAGTGGTTTTACCCTCTATGATACAGACTTGAATCTAAGGTAGGGGATACTGACCTTCATGTCTCATTTGAGACACTATGGCTGCTACCAACTGCAGGTAGAGGAGCAGCCTGGACCTCTCTCTGCCTAGCTGCAGAGTATTCATCATGCCTTGTCTCTTCCCTTCTCTGTAGATTGTAAATTCAGTTATCATGTTGGTCAGATAACTATGAGGGTTTCTAGTAATATTTTTTTACATTGCAAAAAAAGCATGGAGATGACAAAAAACGGTGTAGGAAGTACCATAGCTACTATTAAAAGTAGATTTCTGAACATTTCTTGTTGGTCCATTTGTTTAATATTCGTTCAAATTTCACAGAAACTGAGGGGAAAGCTTTTTACTGTAATTTGGAGCAGTCCAGCACACTTCTTAAATTCAGATAATACATGTCTGGTTCCTGGATCATTGCAGAACAGTTTCCTTTTTCCCTTGCAAATACCCATTACCATGGAAAAGTTTTTTAATGATCAATGTAATTTTCATCTCACTGTATCCTAGTAATTTTATACAGTTATAATAAATGTTGTCTTATAAATCTGTGAATTTTGCCTGTGATAGAACACTGAATAGTTTGAAAAAAACCCACATTTAAGTATAGATTTAAAGTCGATTTGGTTAGTATAAACTACATATGAATGTATTGTGTTATGAATTATTGCTTATAAAGAAACTTGCTTATAGAGTGTGTGTTAAAAGGAGGAAATCAAATTACATAAAACTGAATTGTTATAGATTTATGTCTTATTCACAGTCCTTCTGAGGGCACCATCTTAAAACCTATAGCAAATCAACCTTAATTTAGTTGAAAGACTTTTGTCTACAGATTTCTGTAGAGAACTATCAACAGATATTCTACAAGAGTTTGGTGCATTGTGCAAAATCATTGTAGGACAGTGCAACCAAATTGCTGTAGTAACCATAAGCCTAAATAGTAACCAGAATGAGAAATTTGTTTGAACACACAAATCTATCCACAGAAGTACTAGTGATCCCATTTTTGAGGTTTTTTTGCTTAATAACATTTCTGACTCATTCTTTCTGGGGGCTGATATCATATGTCTTAGGTATCCAGTGTTTCAACACTTACTAGACAAATTAACAAAATATCTTAACTACAAACTCATGTGAAGAAGCTATTAAAATAAAACCTGAGTGTGAGTCCATCAAAGTCAATTTTTTAAAAATTGAAAATCTAAAACCCAACTGTCTTACACAAAAGAGCTGATCTCTTCAATTTTTGTTGTTGTTCTGGGAAAAACAAAACAAAACAAGCAAACACAAAAAAAACAAGCTCCAGGCATCTCAAAACTTTTAATCAAAAAGAAGAAAAAAAATTAAAAAGGACAAAAACATTGGAGGAGAGGCACTTACCAAAGATTCAGTTTCAGGTAAGCACTGTAATTTCCAAGTTTAATTGTCTCTCTTATTTCTCTCTCTACCGAAAACTTGTTTAAGCTGAAATCTTACCTGAAAACATTTGCACTGAAACATGACCATTTATTTAAAGGAAATATAATTACTGATGGAAAAATAGTTTGTGTGTGAAAAGGAATGCAAAAAATGCTCCAACGACGTGGCACTTGGTACATGTTCACAGGCAGAATGTTAATGTCCTACTGCAGTGCATATTTAATGACCTTTTATGGATTTCTTAAGTAAGCTTTTCTTGCAAAAGTTATCTGTTTCCTTATTAAAAAAATTGCAGACTGACAAAGATTGTCCATAAGGAAATAACTACAAATACATTTTTACTAGTTAATAATTTCACCTATAACCATATTTATAAACAAACGTTTGAGCAAGATCCAACAGTCATGTCAAAATTTCACACAAACTTACCCTGTTGAAGTAGATATCTGTTTATCTCCCCCATGTTGTTTTCACATTCTTCCCATTTTCCTTGCCTCCAAAGACTATATTGTTTGACCACTATAAAAAAAGAGAATATTGTATAGGATTAAGACCAATCTTGTGATTTAACTGCAATATTACATGCCTTCAAGTCAACGAAATAAGGTAAATTGCTCAGCAGTATGCTAGAGTATCACTTTCCCATTAATAATATTACAACAGAATCTTGCCTGTTTTTTAATTTTCTTGGAAACATAATAGCTATGCTGTCAATTTCAAGTGGAATTTAAACATGTGAGAACAGGTCAGAAGCAGCATTAACTTGGATCTGTGTCTGATTGCAAATAATACTGCGAATAGAAAGTTTACAGGAGAAGGTTCAGTGTTGGTGCTGACTTACGCAAGCAAAACTCTATTTTTAGTGTATATCTACAGTACCTCTTTTATCACATAATTGTTCTAAGGCTAAACTTTTGTTGAATGAGCTCTTCATTCACAGAAGTTTTTTAAAATTCTTATTTAATTTACAGTTGAAATATACTTGCATTTTTGACTAAGCCTGTCATTCATATTTAAAGTGCATTTCTTCCTAAATTTAACACTTACAGTTCTCAGAAATGTCTACTAATGGCTGCTGACTGGCTAGAGCAATGTTGCTCACTTGAGGTCAATCATATATGACAAGTTTAAAATGAATTTTAATGCTAGGAAACAATGTAGAGGTGGTATTTAAGATTACAAATACACTTCACCTTTTTAAAATGAAAGGTAAAGAAAAATTAAAGTGAATATATTTGAACAAATATGAAAGCAAATGCACACAGAACTTGATCCTGCTTTCATTATCTATGTGGATCAGGAAAAAATAAAAAAAAAAAGAGCTGAAATCTGTTGAACCACATAGACTTTTCAGTCTTCATGTATCAGATATTTCAACTTCATTCTGTTTCAGTAGGGTAGTCAAAGGATTTGACCACACATAGATGGTCAAATACATTTAAATATTCATAGTTTCATATAGTATTAATGTTCTTCAGGGACTTAATGCATAAAAAGTGGTTAGACACTTCAAAAATTTTCCAGGAATGGACTGAGAAAAAAAATACAGTTTAAGGGACAAGAATTCTAATCTGGAGTTTAAAGTGTCATAATAATTTGCAAAAATATTTACAAACTTCTATTTAAAAAATAAAATGTTTTGATTTACGTTCAGTTAAAAGATATAGTACAGTTACAGCTGAGCCTGAAGCCTAGTTAGGTTGAAGACCAAAAAAAAGATACCATTTGCTGCAGATAAAAAATCCCAAACCAAAACCAACCAACCAAAGAGAAATAAACAAAAATACTCCTAAACATTTTAACATTGATATGAACTGTAATATTTATGGGTTTTTTTATAAGGTGCAGGTTGATATTTTTTCAGGGAAAAATCAGGTGCTGATTTTTATTTGGGGGGTTTGTGGTATTTATTAATCTTCAAAAGATCTGAATTTTAGATCTGATAACCTTATCAGTAATGTTCATAGTAGGGGGTTCTTTTTACCTGTACAGTGTGCAATTGATCAAATATCCAATATTATACAAACCTTGAACGTAAATGGAACCTACCTAATAATATTTCTATTAGTTTTTCTTTCCCATTCTCTGACCACCGCTGTTATTTTACTGCTGGAATGTGAGACTGTAATACAGAAGAGCAGATACAATGAGAGCAAGCATAGGGCAATCAGCATGCTGTCTTCTTCTGTCTCCCTCCCTCCTTCTTTAAGGAACTGCCCCGTCAATAAAAATTAAAAAAAAAATAGATCTGTATGTCATCCTTCTTTTAAGTCTGAGGACAGAGACAGAATTGAAAAATAAGTGAATTAGAAATACAAGCAGAGGAAAAACAGAGAGTAAATGTAGATGGTCATTCACTGAAGCAGAAGAAAAACAGATAAAACCAGAAAAATATCTAAAGCCCACACATTTTTCAAGATTCCAGGAAAATGGTGCAGATATATCATTCAGGGCTTGTCTTGCTATTATGAGGTTTTTCAAAGTACTTACACTCTTCCTCCTTTTTCCTCTTCATTCTGTAGAACACAGAGAAAAAAAAAAGACTTTGTAGGAATACATGGACTGTATTTTACTAGAATGCAAAAAACTCCATATCCAACGCATATTTCTAAAGCTAATGTCTTTATGGAGTATGAGTTAATGAATTTTCAGTGTTTTTAGTAGCATTTCTCTATGATAACTATAGCAAAGAAACTTTGCCGAAATAGTGTAAATGAGAATATATGAAATTGCACCATCAATGTATCAAGGAAAGAAAACCAAAAAAGTTCAGAAAATTTATCAAGGTGACAGCAAGTCAGAACTTTTTTCTTCTGCTAATCGAGAAGATATTTTTCTGTAACTACATGAAGAGTTTTTGTAAGCTGTTCACTGCTGGATTTTCTTGTAATACGTAATGAGTTTTGTTTTGCTGACTCTGTTGACTGTTCCCACGGCATAATTAGAGATTTTTTTTCTGCTGACTGAGTAGAAGAAAGTAGTATCTGGAATCATATATAGCCCTAAAGCAAAAGTCTAACCTGTACTCATGCAGAGACTGATGAAGTTTATGGTTAGTAGGCACTAGAGGTTTACAGATTACACTTTTCTACCATGGTATGATGAGCTTCCCAAATCAAAACTATATCAAAGGGATACCAGGGGAAATCTTAAGCTTTTTCTATTCCCCTTCAGCCTAGCAAGAAGATCTCACTGAAATAAGTGTCATTGTACAAGAGCCATCAACCTATCAGTATGATTCTGAGGAATTCCAAAGTGGAAGTGAAAGTCTATTTCAGTAAATTACAGGTGTGGGATGCAATGGCCTTTTAAAACTGTGGTAGTTAGTAAAATTTCAATATGCTAAACAATGAAAGAGTAAGTATAGATGCAAGGTCCCACTGAAATTAATCAAAAGCTTGTACATGCAAAAGTGTTAATGTACAGACAGTATGCTGGACTGTGCAACATTTCCAAATAGTTTCCTGCTCTATATCTTCTCCTAAACCATAATAAGAAAAAGGGTTGAGAAATAACATTTTTTTCCTATGAATATTATTTGCCACTGACTTCACATAATGATACATTCATGTTCTTACGAAACTAATTTTTTATTTGACCAAGTTGAGCACATGTGGTTCCTCATTTCATTAAAAAAGAGGAATATTAAATACTCTTAAACAAGCAGCCTCCTCTGAAAAGAACCCACTTTGGTTATTTTTGTGAAGGATGCACAGCAGTGAGCAGTCCTCAAAATTCTCACATATATATATATTTACATGTATTTTTAATTCAAAGATCATATTTAAAAGAAAATAACTCCTGAGTTATCTAGATCTCAGACATATATACTTTCATAATGCATTTTCAAGGGCAAGATATAGTCAAAGATTCTTTCCTCACTAAGATAAGTCAGCCATTTCATCCTAAACTTGACTCCACACATATATCAAAGAGTATTAGTCACAGAATTGTACCTGAAGCCTGGTCTCAGTTCACCTCTTAAAATAGAGTATTGATTTTGCCATTCCCATTTCTGTTGGTCTTTGGTGACCACAACTGCCCTTTCTCTATAGTCTCCATTTACCTTTAGTTTGTTCTTTATTTCTTATCCTTCTTTATCCTTCCCTTAACATAACATTTTTGAGTATAATAACAATATCTTTCTGGATACTAATAAAAGGTCAACATTTTTCTGCCTATTACATCACCTGTCATGCAACTATGGAGAAATAGATAAACTTGATAATTCTATCTCATATACCCCAAGAATTGCGGCACAAAAAGCTGTGTATTTCATGGCATAAACAGTTCTTGAGCTCTGGCTAGTTACACAGTTTGATACTGCATACATCTTAATAAAAGCTGTTGAAAATGCTAACTGATTACGAGCAAAGTCAAACATGTTGGTGAGGTGGAAGTTACTAAATAACATCTAGACAAGAAAAATGTACAGACTTGGAAGGAAGAGACTCAAAGCTTCTTCTGATTCTTGCACATTCTGTGACCTTCATTTAATGATACCTTTTTCTTCCATTTTGCAGGTGTTAAAGTCAAAATTGCATTTGAAAGATAATCTTGTATTGGTATAAAAACATCAATATCCAATTAATACTTTGCTCATGATGTCTTAGTCCAGTACTCCTTAATATACCTAATGCAAATCATGTGCAACTAGTACCATTTGTGCTGCACCATTTTGCCAAATATACATCTTCTCTAGACAGACCTTTAGGGTTAATTGTTTTGAATGGACAGAAGTATGAACTAGATGAATTCCTGGGAAATTATCCTTCCTGATTCTGCCTGAGGAATTTGAAGAAAGTGAAAATCATTTCAGTCTAGCATTTAGAGACTTTGCTTTTCAGCTTTATGCTGTCTTACTTGGTACTAGGAATACAGCATAGGAATTAGAATAAAAAATGAACGTATACAGCCCAGATTCTCTGGCCCACAATACTTTCTGCATGCCAATTAGAGAACTTAGAATGAATAGTGCTACTCTTGGGAAATTCCATTTTTGTAAGATGAGTCAGAGAGAAATAAGCAGACAGATGTGATGGCTGGCAGATAAAAGTTGAATCGTGTTTGATGCTTAAGTTCCCATGAGTTGCTCATTGTATGCATACATTGAATTACATCCACAGGGGAATATTTTGAAACCATAAGCCTATATACTGAATGACAGGAGAGTTACCAATTAATGTGCATCATTGTTCCCCCCACTTCATGGAGCACATAAAATTAAACCAGTTCGAAATAGAAACCAAGAACAAACGTACTGATCTTCAAGAAGGAAATATTTCCCTTTGTTTGCCTCCTCCAACACTGTCAGAATCTTCCCTTTGAGTTTACAGACACATAACTGGTAAAGAACTGCTTAAGCAGACCCATTCTGTGAACAGCAGGTGCTCTGCACTTATCTCCAGTTTTGTCTTCTAAAATGGTCTTTCACTGTCTGGAATATAGATTAATCCGCAGTGTATTATATGTGTCCCTCCTACCTTCAGACTTCCAGATTTTAGGCAAACTTTAGGTTTCCATGTTTTAGTTAAACTTTTTGAAAGCCTTCATATTACATAAGCACAGGTGGTTTTTTGCAATAAAGCACGACAATCAAATGATACAATGTACGACCTGATTTTGTAGACAAAATTTCCACTTTTATTTCATCCTTTTTTGGTCAAAGCCACACTTTGTTAAGGACACAGAATACTTTAGCAAACATCGTAACTAAACTTTCAGTAAAATCATATGAAGTTCAGACAGGAATGCATAGTTTTTTGGTTGCATGTGAGCAATATATGTCACATGCAGCATAACTTTAATACTACTTTTTGTCTTTTTGTCAATTAAAGTTCAATACCTGGCAACTGTTAATGAAGGAGTTTATTCTCTTCAAAGTGTGTATAGATTTATACAAATAATTCCCATTTATTCAAATGACAGTTCTCATGATTTTCTGAGGAAAGATGTATTCTACTGTGAAATATAATTTTTTTGAGACCCCAAGACACTCTAAAAGTGACTAAGCACCAAGTTAGGGTTGCAAGTAAATAACTACACCATTGACTAGATTCTGGCCTGAGGCCTACCTAAGAGAACAGACTATTAAAAGCTATTGAATATGACCTAAGAAGTTGCTGAACATGATAGATAGCAGTGTGAGAAGTATGCAAAAGTTGCAGTTATCACCATGAGGGAAGGCAGGATTTTACATATAGTTAACACAGAGTTACGTGAAAAATGGGTCAACTTCACAGATAGTTGGAGGGGAATATTGGGTCTTTTGCGGCTCCCTGTATATAGGTAATCCCATCATTTGCACCATATGAGGCTGAGATTATCTAGTTAAAATTATCAACAATTCAAAATTCTGATATGGGTATTACAAGACTGTGACCAATAGAGAAAAAACAATTTTCATGGAGTTTATTAGCAATGAGGTTGAGGAAGAGACAGGGAACTACAAGTGCCTCGGAAAGGAGGGTTGAAAAACAGGCTGTCTAGTCCAATGCCCCCTGTAATGAGCAGGAATATCTTTAACTAAAGCATTTTGAATCTGCTGGACAGTCCTGTGCTTGATCACAACATCTGGAAGAGGACAATGAAGCACTAGTCACCCTATTTGATCAGGAAGATGGTTGGGGGGCAGGCAGGGCGTGCAAAGCAACGTCCAGTCAGGAGAGACAGATTGAGCAACCTGGTGTTAATGGACCTGTACCCGTTCCTCGCCTGGCGACATCAGCAGCTACCTGCTGTGTCATAATATCCAGTGCAGATGATTTCTGGCACTTTATCAAGATTTGAGCATGAGCCAACGAGCAGGAACCTCAGGGTTAATGATCATCAGAGGAGCTCTTGACATCACGGGCTCTCAAGTGCAGACAAGGCATGTACTCTGCCTTCCCCAAAAGCTGAGGTGGAAAGGGACCTACAATATGGGATAGATACCATTCTGAAACTTTCACACAAGAAGTTATCAGCCCTAAAATTAATTTAGTAAATGAGTCTGTAGGAATTAAAAAAAAATCCAGAGAGCAGAGAGAGAATGAAGTCTCGAATAAAATAAGCTTCTTAAAATACCAGTATCAAAATTAGTTTAATCCTATCTAACACTTCAGTATTTATTTTGAAATTGAAACCTGGATTTAGCTAATGACATTTGCTGAGGTTTTATCAACCGTTTTATCTTCCTTCTTACAGACTGCCTATCATGTTTTCTATTCTCCCTTAAGACTTGAGCTTTTATGCTTCTAAAGGAGGCAAACCAAATAAATAATGTGCATCTACTTTTTTTTAATGTATATGGTATTTTAAGACTGTAAAATGTTCCAAACAATAATTAAATTCAATCAAAGCTGTGCTTAAAGTACTATTTCCTGTGAAAATTCTGTGTGTGGAGGAAAACACGTACGAATAAGGAAAGGAGTTCACACTCATTGTGCATAACCAACAGGCTTAGGTCTTATACACTTAGATACTATTTAGGTGACTTCAAGTTTCTTTGGTCCAAACCAGACTTTTTTCCAAAGCCTTGTTTGGTAGGCTGTAGGGAGTAGATCCTAGATGCACATCCATACCAAAATTAGACAATAGTCACTATGTAATACCCACCCTATCTTTATAAAATCTTCCCTTGATGAAGCTATCAAGTCCTATACATTTGCCAGCAAATTTGTGGAAGGTCTTTGCAGTCTGCTGCTGGGTGGACTTAGGACTATAACCATGATGACAGCTGAGGATTTTGTCAATTTTATTTCAGTTTATTAGCTGTGATTCAACAGAAAGAGTTGAAAGTAGACATAAGAACATGAAGGTTAAAATTCTCCTCATGCGCTATATGCTCCTGAGGAGCTTACTGAAGAGGTAAAACACATGACGTCATAGCGTTCACCCAGCCAAGGTCTCAGGTGAGATACAGGCCAAAACTAGATGCTACCTCTAGCCTGGAGATGTCACCAGGCTAGCTGACAGTAGAGGAGAAGGGCAAGGAAAAAGGGAACATCTTCGATATGAGAGAGACTGAGTTTAAAGTGGGAAATTCTTTGCTCTAAAGCTGTCTTCTCCTTTGACAACAACAATCAAGACCTATCTCTGTTCTTACATGTACTGCAAGACTACTACTGCCACATGACCCAAAGCAAGGAAGAATTTGAGTGATCTTTGACGGAAAGCACTACTAATAGAAAATCCAAACCATTTTCTATAGGCCAAGTTGGCCTATTGAAATGTGAAGAATTGCTCCAGACCAGACAAGTCTTCCCACACAGAAGCCACAGTTGAATATAAACTTTTCAGTGGCCTCCCTCCACATAGAAAAGACACCCTTGCCATGTACTGTGAAATTTATAGCTTACACCTGACTGTAACTAGTAGAATGCAGACCACTGAGGCATTCCATAGGGAAAACATTACAGTCAGTCGTGGCTGAGGTAAAGCAGAAGGCTGAAGTGTGAGAGGATTCAGTTTCCAGACACAGCCAGAGAGGAGGCTTGCTTCCGTCAAAACTTTTAAGACTATTCTCTGAGCTGTTGCTCAGGATATGTATTACTGCAATGAAATTGGAGATACTGACTATATTGTGATTTATTATTCTGTCAATTATATTATCACCAATACAAAGCATGAATAAATATGCCTATGTGCAAAATGTTTGAGAAAATATGACACAGGTGATGTATATATTGTTTTCTACTATGAAGACAGATTTCTATAAATACATGACTGAGATATCTCAATGAAATTCAGTTCTCACTCAAAATTCTTTATTAAGTCAAGAACTCATTGACTGACAAAGCTTTCAAGAGACTTAATCCTAGTTAAAAAGCACATCTTTTCTTAATTCCTATAGTAAAATGGAAAAATGAAGTCTTAGACCTATAAGCATAAGAGACTGCTTTATTCTGAAGTAAATTGGAAAAAAAGATCAGCCGTAGATCTGTCTTGATTTTTCTATCTGGCCTCTATTACTTTGTAAATGTGTGTCAAACACAACAGAAAATAGTCCTCTGACTTGCAAACTTGGTCTTAGCAAAGAGTCAAATGTGATATTTGTATAGACATGCAGGAAAACATGCCTGCTCATTTCTAAGAAATTAAAATGCTACAAAAGCGAAGAATGATGGACTGAATTTCACAGACTATTTCAATGTCAAACATTTCTTATTCTATTCATATGATATTCTATTTTTAACAAAACATATTCAATGCTCTACAATTATTGCAGCAGTTTCAAGATAACAAAGTTTAAGCATTCACAAAATTTAGAGTATTAATATAAGACAATTTATATTCTCCCTAACTGGCAGCTAATAAACCTCATGTCATTACTGAGTAAATCTAAAAAGTTTTTCTAATAGTCTTCATAGCCTTTTCTGACATTCACAAGTATTGTAATTTGGAAGAATTGTCTGTTTACTTGATATGTTGAGTGTAAAATAGTGTTGATTTTTCCCTGGGACCATTCTATTTCGATCACATTCATATAATACTGACACATTTTGTTTTGACACTTCTTTTTTTGTTTTTCTTTTCCTCTTTCTTTTCTATTTTCTTTTCAAAGTCTCTTAGGAGAAATAAATAGAGAAACAATGTTATAGGGGGTTAATAAAGAATCTTTTCTACTACACACAGGAGCAGTAGATACTTTGCTTTGCCATTTTCAGTCTTCAGTTATGTACAAGGAGAAGATACTGGATACTTAAGTATGTTATAATGCATCTGCTTTTGGAGTCAAGGAATATGCTTAATAAACATCTACTAGTGATGGTATTGATACATTAGATCTAGCTCAGAGCAGAAGCGCAGATGTCTCAAAATCCCTATATTTCAATGAAATCTCTTGCAGAACTCCAGTCAAAACTATATTGCAAGTTCAGTTAGATCAAATTCATTGAATGCTGCACTCTTATAGACAAGCTCCATTTATTCAGCTATTTCATTTACAAAGGATGGTGCAACACCAACCTACAGAAAAGCATGATAAAGAAGCATACATACAAGTTCAACAGGCATTCAGAAATCCGAGGTTTAATAAGTTCAAGCTAGTAATTACACAGTTGATTTAAAATCTTCACAAGAAGTAATGAATGAGGACAGTTGAAGATAGATTCCATAACTTCCCATCATTAGTCAGACAATGCTCTTACTCTGGAGAAATTCTTCTGCTTAGGCTACAGTTCCATGCAAAAAAAAAGTAGGGCCGTGCCAGCTCTTGTCCAATAACGTCTTTAGGATCCTAATAACTTAACACAGGCCTCTTTCCAGACTATCATAATAGACAGGACACTTCACAGTATTTTTCAGATAAGTGACATGAATGGAAAAATGAAGTACTTACAATGTGCAAAGTAGCAAAAGATTAGTGACCTGAGCAATTGTTCATAATGTGTTTGGCTAGTAGTTAACATGGTCTAATTGTGTGCAAGACCTCTTATGAATATATCCCCTTGATAGTAAAAAAACTAAGAGGGCCCAGAAAGCAGCACAGACAACTGCTGCACCCCAGAAATCAGAACTGCTAGTCTTAAAACAATTTATCTTACCCTAGGCTTGTCCAGTGTTCTCACAGGCACCCCAGATAAACTCCACCCTTTACACTACTTGTGCAGTACCTCTAGCTAAGATCTGGGAAAGCATACATTTAGACCTCTGAACTAGATATTTATGTAATCATCATCCTGTTATTATATGTGTTGAATTGTTCATCCTAATGTTTCATGATAGATAGGTTCACTTTGAATTTTAGATCTAAGTTGTTAATTAGTTTTATTTTAAAGTCTGTAAGGCAGTTCTGTTTATTTGCTTTGTTATTTCAAGATGTGCTTAAACATTGATATATCTAGAAACTATAATATGCTTCTGCTATTTGTTCCTGCATATAATCCCATAGCTGATGAGTTAGAGCCTCAGTATATGGCTTCCTCAGAATAATCCTATTCTACACTGCTTTGAAAGTGCCTGGGTTTTATTTCCCTTCACAAGGAATGAGAGAAGAACAGAAGAAAAAATTCATTTGCTAAAGGTAGCTCTCAGTCCTGCAACTTGAGAAAGCTGGAAGTAAAAATATGATTATGTAAAGATCAACTGTAAAGATTGATTGACAGAAAAATAGTTCTGTTGATAATAAACTTCTAAGGAAAGCAAAAAAACCTGAAACTAATTTTCATAGCCCCTTTTTATTAACAAAAGCATCTAATTAAGGTCTCCTAATCCCAATTTGGACATATAGCACTAAATATAAACACTAAAAATAAACCCAGTTAAGTTTACTAGTTATTGTTAAGATGTGATAAATTGTCTTCTGAGACTATCAACATATAAAGTTCAGAGTATTACCTATCATTTCTCAATTTATGTTGTTGTGTCTTATTTGAGCAAAACAATTTCTTTGCTATATCGAGTGACAATGAAATACAAAACTTCAATTTTCTGTCTATATTTGTCCAAGTGACTTATTTTCAATCACTGATCATTTTTTCCTAAATCTTTCTTTCATTTTTTTTAATTATGTTTTCTGATATTGTTCTATACATCAGGTCTTTATTTCTTTCTTCCATTCCTTAATGCATAGAGTTTAATTTTGTACTATTTTTTCCATCTATTTTCTTATGTAACCTTTCTTTTTAATTTTATAGAAACCTTTCTGCTTCCTAGTTATCTACATTTCTTCTATATATTTGAATTTCAATTGTTTTAACTCAAACTTTTCATCCTTCATTCACTTCCTCCTACTTTGCCATCCCAGCACATCTCTCTTCTGCTTCCTCTATCAAAATTATTTGAAATAAATGAGTTAAGAGACTCATTATTGTAGACTCTTTTAATTCATTCATCAGACAGTTACTTCAACTAAGCTTCAGCTAATAGATTTTCAAGTGTTTTGTTCACTCTGACTTAGAATTTCCCAAGTGATTGAGTCTCTGTCATTCCCTTTGGGACAATGATCCACAGCATGATAAATGTCCATTATTTTCATGGTTGTCTTTAATTTCTTTCAGTCATTTGCTGTTGCCCTATTACAATAAAGCAAAAGCTGTACAGAATTTTTCTGAGACCTTTTCTCTTGAAAGGCTGACTTTGTTCATACTTGCTAAGTATGTTCTTTCATTTAGTGTGCCTTGTAGGCAAATTTGAAGGAAGTCCAGACAATGATAGACCTGACCATGCAAAATAATACTCCTTGAAGTTAGCAAAGGGTAGTGTAATACAGTCAGAGCTATGCCTTTCACAGTGTCCTCCATAAAAAAAACATCCAGAAGAATCTATGCTCTCTTGAGTTTCAACCCCAGTGTCCCAGCCCCACAAGACCTAGGCAAAGGTGGATTGACTTACCTTATAATTTTTGCAGTTTGACTCTTCCTCATCACATAATCCAAAATATTGATATTCCCAACTCCTGCACCCTTCTGTCTT
>NW_009701786.1:0-10383 GCF_000703405.1 Apaloderma vittatum
ATAAATTAATATAAATACTTAAAATACTTCAATTTTGTGATATTTTCTTATGCAAACTGCAAGATCGCTGTAGTTCGCTTGCTTCACTCAGCCTCCTCTTTATTTTGGTCATTTTTGATTAGGAAATTCTTCACTTCTAATAACTAATTAAAGCTGATATGCTCTAATTGTTTAGTTAACTAGATTTTATTTCATTCTAGTAGGAATACTGTACTCTGGGTTGCTGGTTTGCCTGTCACAGGGGCAGCAGGTCATACAAATGTTCTGATTATTACACAATGTATGGGCCAAGTTCTGCTTCTGGGTATTATAGTAGGTTTGAAAGGCTGAGTACCAAATGAAGCAATAAAGCACCAATGGGAAATCAAATCAAGTGGTTTTATATTTCCAGTGACATGAAGAAAGAATTACTCTTCTTCTACTCATACTGAAAAGCAATTATTCTGTAATGAGGATCACAAATCATCATCATAATAATGAATCTTTGTTATGGCTTTAAATACTTCTAATTTGTTACATATATTTGGCATATTATTGACAATCCCTACCTTAGATGATATTACTGGCCATCCTTACAGTTTTGTGAAATAATAAACTGACTGAAAACCATAAAAGTTAAAGGATCATTTGGATCCTCATGGCTTTATGAAAAAACAGAAGGAACAGTAAGAGGTTTTCGTAAAGCTTTGAGAGGGAAATGGTGTCTTTAAGGACAAGTCACACCTAAGCTACTGCTGGGAAAAAGGGAAGATTTATCAACCTTAAAATGCTAAAAAGTTTGCATATGCTCAGTGCAGATTAGATGGGCTATGCCAGCTAAGTTGAACCAAATGCACATAACATGGAGAATTTCAGTATCAAGGAGGAACTTCACCTGCATTCTCTCTTCTGGGGAACTTTGTTCACTTGGAATCTGCAGAGTTCACAGCAGCAAGAAAAAAAGAAAACCATGATACTGCCATTGAAGGCAGGCAACCATTCCACATGTTTTGGGGACTGTGAAGCCAACGGCTACATAACACTGCACGCCCTTCACCTTTCTTGGTTGTTGTCCTGGTTTGAGCTAAACGAAACCAATTCTATTCAGTAATTTTTACTTTCCAGCTCAGCCTCTTCTAAAAGGCTGCACTTTCTGAAGTTAGCAGCATGTTTCTGAAGACAGTGTGTGCTGCCAGCAGTGCTAACACCTGATGTGTACAGTTACTGCCTGGGACTGGGATGCAGAAAGGCTCTTGCTGATACTTATTCCTGTAGTGTCACGCTGGGGGTGCTGGGTAGTAAGAGGGATCACAAGAAAGTAAAAGGTTGCACCTCTAGGGGTTAACAGACAGGACAGGTGACTGACAAGGGTATTGCATTCCATATACGTCATATTTAGTATAAAATGAGTGATCACAAGGGTCTTTTTCTTCAACAGCTGGCGTCCAGGGAGAACTCCATCTGGTCTGTTTTTAACCCCCATCCTGAGTTCCTGAACCCAGCTCCCTGTATCCAGCTCCTGCCGCCGCTGAGCCTGGGGATTCCCCAGTGCCTCCTGCTCTGCAGCATCAGTGGGGATTAATATCGGGGAAGGGAGTCAGGTTTGATATTGGATTTATATATAGTTGTATATAGTTCTTTATTTTTATCATTTCACTATTAATTCTATTATTGTTTCATTAAAGCTGTTTTAGTTATCTTTCCTAACAAGTAAATTTCTCGTTCCCTTTTCCTTCCTTTTTTTTTCTAGGGGGAAGAGAGGTTTAGAGAGCGTCTGTCTGTGTTTTAGCGGCTGGCCCAGCCCTAACCTGCAACACTGGTTAACAAGGGTAGGCAGGTTTATGAAACCCTTACTCTTCATATAATTGTAGCTGCCCTAGGCTGAGGACTGGATGAAGAAGGGCATCTCAGCAGCAGACCTTGTGAACTTTGACACTCCACAGATTGTGAGGGGCTGGGCAACCTTATCTGCCTTTCCCAAACTGTTAATAAAGGAGGACAGGTAAGACTACACCTAGAGCACTGTATCCAGCTCTGGAGTCCTCAGTACAAGAAAGAAATAAACATATTGGAGTGGGTCCAGAGGAGTGCCATCAAAATGATCAGAGTGCTGGAACACTTCTAGTATAGGAAAGATTGAGAGAATTGAGGTTTTTTGGTCTGGGGAAGAGAAGACTCCAGGGAGACCTTATTACAGCCTGTTAGTACTTAAAGGGGGCTTGTAAAGAAAGATGGGGACAGACTTTCAGATAGGGCCTGTAACAATTGGGGAAGGGCCTGCCCCTGTTGAACCTCGTTTCTTACAAGTGTGGACATAGTCTGATTTTATGGACTGCTTTTAGTTGTGCTGTAATTAGTAATTTGCATAATCAGGATAAAATATTCTGATTACTTTTTGAAGCACTGGAGTAGGATGCTAGCAGTTCCCTTTCTCAGGTCTCAGGAGACTAACTTAAAAGTAAACTGAAAATACCTTATTAAGGGAAATTCTTATTTCACTGCTGCATGTATTTTGCTGTGTAGCAAGACAGAGTCACCTGGGGAGCTTGCAACAGGTAGAGATAGGAACAGGACAACTGAGATGACAAACTCTATGCTGGGACACCCTGAAATGGCCTCTGAATGGAGCTCTGAGAGAACTGCGAAGCTTCTTGCCTGTGAGGTCCCTCTGTCCACCATTCACAGATGGTAAGCTGAAAGGAACAGGCAGTCAAAGATTTCTATCAGGAGGCGGGATTCATCTATGGTGTGGGAACTTGTGATGTAGAAGCATGAAGTAGTTTTCAAAAAGAGCTACTCTACTGTCTTTAGAAAGAACTAACATAGTACACCTGAATGTGTCTTCTACTTATGTGGCAATATAAATGTCTACTAATATTGTGTCCTGAAAAAGAAATATTATTATTATTATTATTGCTATTGCTAACTCTAATTAATAGCCACAGATATAGTTTGTCTTTGAGTTCTGGATGAGTGTTGTCTGTTTTCATGCAGATGGGATTCCAACTCAAAAACTCTGCCTTATACATAACAGACATACTGCCTCTGACAATTTTGATTAACTCACCAGGTATCTGATTTCACACAACATTTCTGAAAACCAGCCAGCAGCAAAAAATAAATAATCTAACAGGGTACAAAAACACAGAGTGAAACACTCCTTTCTGCTGCTGTTCTCCTTAAGGACCAAGCTTGGAGCAGCTATGAAGACCTGCATCTCCCATGGACTGGACTAGGAGTTGCAGGAGCATAGCACCACTCAGGATCAGCAAGCCTGGCCCATTTAGCTGTATCATCTGCTGCTGTTCTGCTGATGCGAAGAAAGGCATCCTTTCCAGCGCCTTTCTCAGTGACAGTACCACAAGACCTCAGATGCTCCTCAGAAACATACTTATCTTTCTTCACCTTTTCCATTGGCATTAAGTATGCCATAGGCAGAAGTAAATTGTACCACTAAATCCTTTCTTACACAAATTCAGAGGCAGCACTACTCTGCAGAGGCATCATGGTAACATGAAGAGAGCTGGTGACACATTTTACAAGCCAGTTGCACAGGCAGAGTGCAAACAACATATTTCATAGACGAAATAGATGATTAATGGCTGTAAAGCAGTTTCTGAAAATACTTAAAAGTTTGCCTTCTTAAAATGTTATCCTAAGGATGTTTGAAATAATATTTTTATAAAAATAGTAGCATTCATAGATTGATTTATAGAGTATTAGTTG
Organism: Apaloderma vittatum; assembly: GCF_000703405.1. NCBI lineage: Eukaryota > Metazoa > Chordata > Aves > Trogoniformes > Trogonidae > Apaloderma > Apaloderma vittatum. Next base: position 3,706 of record NW_009701786.1, read on the forward strand.
TACTTTGCCACACTATTGGAAGATGACGAGCTTTTCAGCACAGGCATTCCATCTCTCTTGCCTGGCCTCTCATCTCTATCATGATGGGGGAGTACTAGGATGGAGCTGGATGTTTATGAGGGAATGAGGCAGACCCCTACTCTCAGCCATCAGAGTCAAAGCTTGGTGATTCATGGATACTGAAAAACAAAAATAAGACAAAAAAAGTTCTCAGAAACTATATAAGTCAAGTGCAATGTAGTTTGTGTTGCCTGATATACTTCTATATTTACTGTAACGTATCATCATAGAAGTCTGAGTGCTAGCCTTCCTTACCCATAACTTCTCAAATACTGGCTTTTATGCATGTGTCTCAATGTTTATTCCAGAATAACCACCTAAAATGCATTAAGATTCTCAATTCAGAGCATTAAAGTTAGTTGCCATCAGATGCTGGTAAAGTTATTGTTGTGATAATATGAATTGGTCAGTATAGCATTTGTGTGCCTTGACACATACAGAGGTTGCTGCATGAAAGGAAAACATCGTGCTCCTCAGGTGAGGCAACCACAGATGGCCTCCTGACCTTCAGAGCAAGAAAGGCACAAGCTGTAAAGAACTCATCATTGCGCAAAGCAAGAGGACAGTGCAGCATTTTTGGGCAGTGTGCCCAGGGAAGTCAGAGAAATGTCTGGCATGTTGAATGCAAAGCTGATGCCTGCAACCCAGGCTATGGCATCTTACAGCAGAAAATGTAGCATGTGTTGCTTCACTGACATGTCAGCCATTTAACACAAAACTGTCCATTGGCATTTCACCATGTGGCAGCAATCTGTATCAATTGGATTTGCAGGGTGCTCAGGCTATTTGATAGATAATTTAACCATGGAGGAGTCACAGGAAAGCTAAGCTGTCTGTGCTTTACACATTCAGCTAATAGGTATTTTCTTTCTCATATCATGATGGCCTTAGCTTTCTACTGTATTCTCCACCTGATAAAGAAGCCCACCGCATGATGGGACTGTGCCAAAGTTTAGGACTGGGCCATCCACTAAACTTCAACAGATGCTCTTTAGGATCCCCTTACCATCTTCTCAGGGAAGGATAACAGGAAAATCAGGGAGAGAGGCTTTAAGGTTGAAAAAACCTTAAAGCAGTTTAATGAAAAACCCCACTAACTGTAACGATGAAGATGTCAGACTATACATACATATATACACAAGTATGGAACATACTCAAAGATATAAGAGAACATGTTAATACAGGACCTACACCTTCTGAATGACAACTAGGTCCTGAGCAGAAAAAAAAAAGGTCCCAGACTGAACTTGGCAACAGATGGAAGCGCCCAAGCACAGAGTCACCATAATAGTTGAAAAGAAACAGAAAAGGAGGTGACCGTCTCCCACACAGGGTGGGGGGCCTGGGAAAGACAACCAGTTCCATCCAGTGGTGCTCCTCTGCAGCTTAAAAAGAGAAGGCAAGAAACACCAGCAGCACAGGGAGAGATGATGAAGAGCACATAGCAACCCTCTTAGCACAGCAGGCACTAAAGGCCCCAGAGATCTTCTTAGGGTCTTTTATACTGAGCATCATGGGAAGGATGCTGTGATTGGTCCATTTGGGTCAACCAATCCAACCTTTCCTCCCAGCGGACACAGATGCCTGCCCCTCCCTGCCCACCACCGTGATTCCTGCATGTGCCAGGCAGCCCCAGAGAACTTTTATTCTAATGCTCTCAAAACAGGACAAAAGGCAAGAATTTTTATGTGGTAGCATGGTTCAAAGAATTAGAAGTGATTAACTCCCGCTCGTTAGAGGAAGTGTTATGTAGCTTTTGTTTCCATCATAACTGCAAATAGTGTCTCCTATAGCAGGAAAGATATGCTCTGAATTAACTTCTGTTTTCTTCAGCTCCACGGAGGTATGCAGACACCTCTTTGCAACAGTGACTTTTATCATTGCTGTCATCAAAGTCCTATCCAAATAATTTCACTACCTGTTAATCTGTCATCACGCCTTGGCAACAAGATACATTATCTCAGTGTCTATTATGTTTCCTCATACTATTTTTTGTGCTCCTGGCATCATATGCTGTTCCCTTTTAAGAAAGCTCATTGAGGTTAGTCCAGCAAAATTCCCACTGAAGTCAAGGTTTTGTGTGACCAGAGAAAGCAGGAGCCGTGCCAGCATTTTCCCCTCAGACTGCACTGTAAGAAAAGGGAAAGGTGACTTACTGTAGCTCTAGATAAAGAGCAGCTCCAAAAATTACGTGCTTAAAAAAATGGAGAAAATAAAACCAGCAAGGGGGAGAAAAGCCTGTCTAGTTAAAATCTTTCTTAGCTCTTTTTCCAGCACATGTGATTATGTTTTCTAGCTTCCTTTGGTCAGTTCTTGTCGATTTTTACAATTCTGCCTTGACCTAGGCTTGTTATTTCTCTTTCCCATTCCTGTTGCTTCATCTTCTCTGCAGTAACCTTTTTTTCTTAGATTTAATCAATTTTAGGTCGTAGATGAAGTGACAAAGGAGTTTCATGTAAGAATGCTCTAAGACAATCCTGTCTAACACAGTTCTCTGTGATGTGATGTGATGTAATGAATAAATCATCACAATAAAATGGTAACTCAAGCAAAAGACTTTCAATATAAGATTTCGATTGTAAATGTTCATTGTGTTCATACTGAAAAAGTTCTGTATAAAACTTGGTGGGGGGAAGGGGACAGGAAATGGCTTTTATCAGCATTATAGGAAAATTAATACTTTTTCTTATGAGTTTTTTTCAGTTGACATCTGGCCGGAGTTTCGTGCTTTGTTGCTTTAGCAACAACATATTTCAGTTGCGTAGACCAGTGCAAGACAAAACATAAACAGCATCAAATCCAAATAAGGTTGAATGTTTGCTTGATGTTGATTGAAATCATTACATGAAGAACAAATTGTTTCATGTAGGCCTTTAATCCTGAATGAAAAAAAGCAAAAAAAAATAAACAAAGAATAAAATTCGCAAACAAATCTAGTCTACTCTGTTCATCTTGACACTCTAGCTGTGTGCCAGACTTTATCTATTGGACTCTTGTAACAAAATCATGACTTCAATTACATTAATGGGAAAATTCCATAAACTCATTGAAAGGTAAAATTTGCCCATAGAACAATTTCACTGAAGCTGATCTGAATACCCGTTTCAAAGTTGGTTAAATCTGGTGCTGCTGTGTCAGATGATTTAATGTCTAGATTGTTCAGATGATTTAACATCCAGAGAGACCTTTCTTTATTATAAGATCTGGTCTTCATAGCCAAAACCCCATAATTTGTTTCTGCAATCCTTTTTAACTTTTGAAACTGGAAAGTATTTTTAGGCTAGTTTTACCAGCTTCAGTGGATGCAGAACTTCATAGTTTGTTGCAACGATTAACCAATCATCATTAACCAATCATCACCTAAATGGAAAAAAGGAGCTTTAAATAGAGAAACACATTTAGTTTAATGAATTGGTGCTGGATGAAAAGGCGATACTGAAAGTTGTTTTACTGGTTCCAGCTTGTTACCAGAGGGTTTTACTTAAGTGGTTAACGACAGCACACCCAGAAGTCATGGGGTGCTGGCAGCTTTGCAACTGCTAGTTAGTTGCATTCCAGCATCAGTAGTGATTTTTTTTAACAGAAGGCTTCCTCGAAAAGGCTTTGCCAAGTGGCTTGCTTTGAAAGACTAAACCTTACAAGCAGTTTCATTTAAATAAAAGTGGGCATAATAAATTAAGTGAAAAATCAAAGAAACTGAATTGTTCAAGTAGATGTATAAAAACAATGTGACAGAAAATCAAAGTGTGCCTTCCTCCCTTTATTTTCATATCAGTTTCAAGGAAAAGCAGTAGCAAATTTTTTTCCTGGTTTTCTTACTCATAAATTCTCAATTTTCCTTAATGATTAAAACCTTGCTCCATTTTAAACAGAGTTGGTTTATGTATGGAAAATTTAAACCCATGGAAATAAATGGATTGTTCCTCTCAACAATTAAATTTTGAGAACCCTCATTTTCGGTGCTAATATGTCCAAAATCTTGTTGCCAGTCACCTGCTTTAATTCATGAAACAGCACATACTCTTTACCTGTAGGGCCTACATCAAAGAAAATGTTTACATTGACATGGCATAAAACTGAAATGACTCACTAGTAAATGTCCTACCTTTGTGTCAGTCTGAAGTCAATAATTGCACAGATCCTCAAATGGGAGAGAAAAGACGTTGTTTATGTCCTTTCTATCAGGAAGGAAAGCATCCAAAGGACTCACCTGGAAAAGGAAAAAATGTCCAATCAGTCTTAGTGCTCTAAAAAATGCAGCTACACCCAGAAATATACAAAAAATTAAGTCCCCTTCTCTTCTGTCTAGTTGCTCCATCTAAGTGTTTTGTTGACCCATTTACAATGATGAAAAGCAGCTTTAATTAAGACACTAAATTTGATATGTTTCTAATTATTGGATTTTTTTCTTGGTTCTATCCTTTGGTTTTGTAGGATTGCTTCCTCCAACGTAGTCTCACAATACATCCCTGCTATAAATGCAGTGTTGGTTGGCTAAGTAAATTTTACATTACTCTGTACAGGTGGATGTCCTACAAGCTCCATCTTTCTTCAGCAATTGTGTCCACTGGTTTGCCATACATATGCTAATTGTAGTGGGAGAGGGTTCTCCCTCACATAAATGGAAAAGACTTTAGGATACGTCCTTGTACCTCTCTTCACAAAGGCCTCCAAATATTTCTATTTTTTTGTGGTCACCACTAAGCTTATTGTAATCACTACTGTACTTATTCCTCTGCAGCTACAGATAATAAATATGAAGATCCTCTTTTCCCCTACTTCACAAAAGACAGCATAAAATAGCATGGTCTTAGTATCAAATTACATTAATACTCTCTGGCAGCAACAAATTGGGAAACTGAAAACAGTTTTTACAAGGCAACCGTCTTTCAGCCCATACTGTGATCGAAGGGCCTTTAGCTACCCATTATATGATATTTGCTTCCTGTGTATATCCACACTACAGGTGCAAATGGATCATTGTGCCCAGCTGGTAACTCTAGCTGTGAAGATATCACAGGCTACCTTCAACGCACGTTGCATGAGTCACCTATCGACTCCCCCACCAACAGCTGCTGAACTCCTGCTGACATGTCTAGTCCAAGCTAGTTAGATAAAGTTGCTTTAACTTGCTTAGAATTTAGCACTTGAGAGTCATGCTACCTCTCTAGTATGCAGGGCTATTTCTTACTAGGCAAAGAGTTACAGGATAGAGAAAGAGCACACCTCCAGCTTCGGTCTTATAATCAGACATATTTTGTTTCCTTGAAGATCCATGGTCACAGAATCACAGATCAAATGAGGTTGAAACTAACCTTGGGATCATCTGTTCCAACCTTCCTACTCAAGCAGAGTCACCTAGAGTCAGCTGCCCAGGACCAGATCCCGACAGCTCTTGAATATCTCAAAGAATGGAGACTCTACAGCTTCCTTGGACAATCAGTGAAAAAGTGTTTCCTGTTGTTCAGGAGGAACCTTTTGCGTTTCAGTTTTTCCCATTGCATCTGGTCCTGTCACTGGGTGCAACTGAAAAGAGCCTGAATCTATCTTCTTTCCACCATCCCTCCAGCTATTTATATACGTTAATAAGTTTCCCCCTGAATCTTCTCTTCTCCAGACTGATCAGTCCTAGCTCTCTTAGCCTTTCTTCACAGGAGCAATACTCTAGTCATTTTCATGGCCCTTTGTTGGACTCTATCCAGCATGTCCATGTCTCCCCTACCCCCCGGAACTGGGCACAGCACTCCAGGTGTGTCTCACCAGTGCTGAGCAAAGGGGAGGAATCAGCCCATATGACATGCTGGCAACATTCCTTCTATTGCAGCTCAGAAGGCTATTGGTCTTCTCTGCTGCAGGGGCACCTTGTTGGTTCATATTCAACATGGTATCCACCAGGGCCCCCAGGTCCTTTTCTGTCAAGCTGCTTTCCAGCTGATCAGTCTTTTTGTATCCCCCCTGACTGGAGATCCTTCTGAATCTACTTAATTTGTAACCATTTAAATTAGTCAGTTCTCTTCCCTTTGCAATAATCGCTTCCTCCAAATTTTTTTTACCTACTCATTTGCATTGTCTACATTGCTTTTCTGGTTAATCAGAACAATTGTGTGAATAAATCTCTCCCTTCCCTAAAGGTATATCTGCTCAAACACCTTTTTAATTTATTTTCTTGAATAATTATGTTTGATTTATGGTGTTCCACTGAGGAATTATTGATGTAATGATGATGGTGAACAGGAAGTTTGGATTACTGGAGAGGCTGGATAAGCTTTTAAGTATTTATGACTTCACATATAATCCCAAAACTGAGGAACAGATAAAAGAGAAGGTTGAAGTATTTTCTGTAAAGAAAGTTTAAAAGAAGTTTTCCAGGGATATAAGTGTATTTTGTGAAAGGCTAGTATTTGTTTGTTCACAAGTAAAAGTGTATGTCCAGATTTAGATTCAAGAGTTTTCTCTTTCTTTAAATGTCTCATAAGTAATGCTAAGACATTTAATGCGAAAAATTATGATGAAGACTTTAAAAAGGGAGATCATCTAGTTCTGCATTGAAGAACAAGCCTGATACTCAAAATCACTGTGTTCAGCAGTTTCTTTCATAGAATCATAGAATCATAGAAC
>NW_009701787.1:0-9000 GCF_000703405.1 Apaloderma vittatum
AGGATTGGAGAGGAGCGGCGTTTGTGCCTGCTGGGCTGAGCTGGGAACTGCTGGCCTGGCCGCGGTGGGGTAGTTGAATGGGGAAATAACAGTGAGAATAGGGGTGGGCAAGAGAAAAGCCGAGGAGTAGGTGAATCATGGACTTGCAGAAGTTTGAAGCTTAATTTGAGACAGTCATTCGATATGAAAAAACGTGGGGCGGGATGGAGTCTGGAAGCAGACTCTGACCTCTGAGTCACGGAGGTTGATTCGGCTGTAGCTTCTGGAAGAAGGTGGTGCAGAAGTCACCTGCCTGCAGTAAGGGTGTAAAGGGGAGAGTTTCGGTCGGAAGGTGAGTTGCTGAAGAGTTTTGTTAGCATGCGAAAGGAAGATCGCTGTGCTGTCGAATTGTGAGAAAACGGGAGAATCTTGCCTGTTCCCATCATGTTGGCAGTAGTCTTGCTACTGAATAACAAGAATGGTTTGGGTCATAATGACGTGTTCTTAACTATGGTAATATGTAGGCTGAAGAAATGTCCAGTACAGTGGCAGAGTAACAGGATGATTTGCCACAATTCTGTGTGGCTTTGCAGTGGTTTTTGCTTGTGTGGTGTGTCATCTACCTCATGGAAAGCAGAGTTCCCTTACAGATGCAAGGATGGCTGGAACAGTTACTGCAGTCTTGAGCTGTACTAAACTGGCATACACAGCACTCCTGTGCTTCTGTGGTTCTTGTTTCCTCGGTCCTTCCCATATTCCTGTCTGTCTTTTTTTTTTTCTTTTGGCTTTAAAGAACTCTGTCCCGCTGCATTTCCTCCAAAATCCAAGTCTAGGGAGTTCATCTTTTGTTGTGGTGGAAGTTTTAACAAGCAAACAGTTGCTTGCTGTTTCTGAAGGTTATACTGCATAAAGTACGTGAAAACTCTTGAAAGCAAGCTCTGGTCTGGAAGCCACGGGGATGCTTTACTGCAATGCTGTACTGGGAAGCAAAATCTGGATGGAGGCAGAGCAAAAGCATGAATCTTCTTACCTGTGCAGGCAGTCATGCTCTATGGTCACTTCTCATATGAAAGAGATGCGTAGGAAAGATGCTTGTGATATACTGCAAATTCTTAAAATTTGATCCTGTACTTCTGGACAACACTCAAATCTACACTTCAGTCCTGCAAGAATTGAGAAGCAATAGGATTTTTTTTTTTCCTAGTTGCATGTGTGCTGCTACTAAAAGAATACATTTCTGTCTCCAAGAGCTATGACTTTTGATTCATGAGTACAGGTCACTTTGTGGAACTGCTGCTGATGGGCGCGCTATTAGCTGGTGCAATAGTGAACCTATATCTTAGACTAAGAATGTCTATTTCTTTGGGGAAAAAAAGAGATCAACATATACCAACCTCACAATTACTGACTTTTTGTAATTTTCTACAAATGTTTAAGTAATTTTAAAGAAGTTGAAATAATATGATTTTAGTAATAGCTTTTTATTTTTTTTTCTTAGAAAGTTAATGTACTGAATATATCATACATATACAGAAGTCCTTCATGTATCTATGAGTTTTTGTCTTAAATAATGTCTTTCCAGGATTTGTGGAGCAGACATCAGTAGTCTTTAATGTGTATGTCTGTGCACTTTCTGATACTGTTGTTCTGAAAACAATGTACGTTTTTTGAGGATATCTCTTTTGTGTTGTAACCTTGCAATGAAAGACCATAATTTTTCAGGTTGTAAAGATCTGGAAAGTGGGCTAGTATAGAGCATGTAACTTGAAGCACGTAATTTTAAACAATGGTACAGCTCCTGTGGAGGAAATTGTACATAGCATTCACACTGGTGGCTGAATACCTTGAAACCACAGTTGTTGGCTTTTTTTTCCCAAAGTTTAAGAATGTAAAATGCATCTGAGCATCCTGCTCTGTAAATTAAGATTTGGACTTTAGCTACTTCCATCCACTTAAAGAAAATATCCCATATTTTCTCATATTGTTTTCAGGAAGTTTTTGTTTGTTTTTTCCTTTATCCTTTTTTTTTGGTAACTTATCCTGTTGAATTCTAACAATGCACGTTCTCACCTTGCTGCAAGTATGTAGTCTTGTTTTTTTCCACTTTCTTTTTGCAACAATTCTTTATCAATTCTTTATCGTTCTTGAACTATTTTAAATCTTTTTTTCAGGTTATCCCATCCAGCCTATAATGATCCCCATGGTTCTGAATTCTCTCTAGATTTTATTTTTTGGGTAGTGACATGCATTTACAATAGTGTTTTATTTTTATATCAGAGCTGCTGACCAGGAGTAGATTGTGAGCTCTGTATCTCTAGTTCAAAAACTTTTGTTTTATGTTTGTCTAAGGTGATGCTTTTGACTCGCTGTCTGCTCTTTTATGATCGTCTTTCAGTGATTTAACAGGTTGTCAGGTAAATTCAGCTTACCTTGTGAGGAGTAAAAATACTTTAACATATGTTATTCTGAAATGCACTTGTGAGCACTGCTATTTAAATAGTTGTATGATAAAGACAAGAGGCCTTAACTTCAGTCAAAATGAAAGGACTTCTAAAAAACTTGGGGAAAAAAAGTATGTTATGGTTCATGTTACTCCTAGGAAGCAGTAAAAAGATTGGAAAAGCAGATGGGGTGAATAGAGGCTGGAGGCAGGGATGTGGTAAATTCCTGTTAGATGCAGAGGAAGGCTGAGTTATGAGTGGGAAGGGGACTTTAGTCAGTGGCTGGGCAATGCACTTTTTTTTTAAAATTAAAAAAACACCCACAAAACAATACTGGCTCATTTGTCTTTTTTATGCATTTGTGCCTTTTCCTATTACAACTAGTATATTGAGCAGGTGCTAGTCAAGGGTGCAGATGGATAAATAAATTCTTGGTTATGTTTGGCTGATGTAGCCTAACACTTTTTCAAGTTGAAAAAGTATTAGAAAATGCAGACTTTTTAGGAATGAAGCTGCTGATGTAATACATTAACATATGTTTCAGATATGGTAATGATAGCTTGCCTGTGAAATCTGTGGTTAAAATCTGGAGCAACACGTATGTGTGATGAATGGGAAGAAGAGGGTAAAAGCGAGCAAGGTGGGAGTCTTCAAAGTGTAGCAAACAGTGTGCTTAGTGTGTCAGAAGTGAATCTCCCTTTTGATCAAGGAGAGCAGACCACCGAATGATATACCTGTGATGACTTGAGTCTGTTTGTGGGAATTCCAGGTGACATTTCAAGACTGATTTCGTTGCAGTCTCCATTTGCCTTGGTATCCAGTTAATGGCCTAGCATGAGAGGTGACCCTGCACAACAACTAAAAAAATACATGGGAAAATGCATTTTACTGAAACACCGCTATACAATGTAACACAAACTCAGTATTTAGAAGCCACAGAAGAAATAAAAGGAGCGACATTGGTTTTGTGATCTGTCATTTTTTTTAATAACCATTTATTAATCAGGTCTGGAAATCAGTAATGTGATCATGGTGGAGCAGGTTACACACTTTCACTATCATCCCTTTCCTGGACTACCTTTTCCTTGATCTCTAAAGAACTAGGAAACCTACCTTTATCTAATAAATACTGAAAGGCAAGAAGAAAGGTTATAGAATCAAAACTATACTTAAGAAACCACTGAATCTATTTCTTAAAAGAATGCTCTACAGAGAACTTTCTTTCCTCAAAGTTATCTTTTATTATTTTTTTTAAGGTCAAAGAGAAAACTGAAATGACAAGAAGTTTTGCAACTTTTCTTAGTAGTTACATAATACACAATCAACTTTTTTTGCTGCTTATAGAGAAACCATGCCATTTTTGGGCCAAGACTGGAGATCACCTGGATGGAGATGGGTTAAAACAGAAGATGGATGGAAACGATGTGAATCCTTCAGTCCTGCACTTGAGGATGGAAATAATCGACTGAATGATATCAGTCATACTGTGTAAGTTAAAAAAAAAATTAGAAAATTAAATTCTTCTTTATGAGCTAATAGCAGGCAGGAAGGCAAAGACTGACTTAATTTCCATTCTGACTGCAAGTGTTTGTGGTAGATGTCATGTGTATCTGCTAGAGGTGTACAAATGCAGCCATGTGTTTTGTTTGGTTAGGCAGACAGGAGAACCCCACGGAGATTGTCTTCTGGCACTGCTTTGTGAATTGCTTATTTTAGGCAGACTGATCCCATCTTTTGTTCTATGTTTTTAAAAAAAAACACCACCAGAGAACAAAACCTGTGAAGTGCTACTGAAAGATAAAAGTTATACTTAAAAATTTCAAGTACAACAGGCATATTGAAATGTTACCTGGAAGTGAATGAAGACTTTCTGCTGATTTGGGTTAGGACTGTTTATGGCAGTCATAGAATGCCTTTGCTCTGAGTGCATAGTTAATGGTAGATCTGTGGTAATTCTCTGATGTAACATGTGACTGTATGTGCTCCTGTAGAACAGGTAAGAAAGATATTAGTTAAATAATACACCCACAAACTGGTGTGGTATAAATAGCTTCATCCAAACAAATTTTTACTTGGTTTCTCCACAAAGAAGTAATTCTCCGGGATCGCGTTCTTGGCTGTAAATTCCAGCATAATGTGCTCATAATGAGAAAAGGGAACACCCGGTGTTTTGTTGTTAGACCAGTAATTCATACAATACCTGGTCTGATTTAGAGGGAATTTACTGGCAAGCTAGGACTTGCTGTATTCATACACTTGTGTTTTCTAAATCTGAGAAAGAAACCTCAAGAGAGATATCAAGCAGTGAAGAATTATTAATGCGCTTATCTTGACCCACTGTTTTCTTGGTTCTTTTTTTCTTTTTGCATTCATCTGTGGCTGATCTTATTTGGGTTTCTTTTTCCACAGTCTTGCCATTGTGGATACAAAAGACTGTGCTTATCTGGAAGAGTGTTCAGTAAGGCTCCAACATAAAAGTTGCCTTTAATACCTTTGAAAAAATATTTTCTTCCCTATTTTATATACCTTAGTTGACAAATGAAATCTAATTTAATTGTGATAACTATTTGCACAGTTACTAAATAATTGTATCTTATAGGTTGATTTAATGAGTATTGTTTGGCAAGTGTGACATAAATGATTGTGACTACCATTAAGACTTTTGCTCTTCTGATCTTAATTTTATATATATATAATATCTTTTCTCCAGAGAGCAGGGTGAGATATTTTTATTGCTTCTTCATGCAAAAATACTAGATTTTTTTTTTCCTTAGTCTTGAAAGAACTTAGTATTGAACTCCTCTGGAGTTACCTTGCTAGAAACAGATTTAAATCAACTGATTTTGGAAAGATATGAGCATTAAAGTTCAGGTGTAAAATAGGTACATTAATTTGAAGGGACTAGCCATGAAATGCTCTGGGGAGAAAGAAATTTACATTAAATTTGAGATGTTTCATGATTTGGGTTTCTTTGGCTAGTTTATCAATTTGTCAGAATCCCAAACTCGGGGACCGACATAGTCTGCAGCAGATGCCCTCATCTGTAGTGATTCCCAAGTTCTTTGTCTTCATCTTACACATCTACTTAGCAAAACCAAACCACACTGTGTTCTGTGGCCCTGTTTTAATTTTTCTGCGTTCTGCTTCTGTCCATTCAGTTAAAAATTTTGTTGTCCAAACTTAGCCTACAAAATTCAAGTTGGTACTTCTCAGCAAGGTAGCTCTACTTGGAAGTAGTTTTACTACACCTTGAACTTTGGATCTATGACTACAGCTTGAACTTTAGATCCGTGAGTTAACCTTTGCTGCTAAAGAAGAGCAATTAATGTCTATTTGCACGATATTATAGAACAATTTAGGGTGGAAAGAACCTCTGGGGGTCATCTGGTCAAGGCCGACAGAGGCCAGGTTTTATCAAGTCCTGCTCAGTTGAGCTTTGTGCATTTCCAAGAATGGAAATGCCTCTCCGGGTTCCTGTTCTGTCACCGTCATTCTGAGGTCATTTGTTTGTTTGTTCCTCCACTTCCCCCAGTAAATCCAGTAAGGATTTCTCTTATCACAGATTGTGTCCATCACCACTCAACTTATTCCTACCCACCTCCTCTAACCTTACCATCTAGCTCCATCTTATTTATACCCTCAGCTTTTGACAGTAATCAGATTTTTCTCCACCATCACCTCTTAACACTCATGCATAACGTGTTCCAGTAGCGAATTACCTCAGTAACTCCCCACTGGATTTGTTCCAATACGCCAATGTTTTTATCGTATTGGGGAGCCCCAAACTAGACACAGTTTTCCTGATGCAGTTTCTCATGCCAGATAAAGGGGAATGATTACTTCTTTCAGTCTGCAGGGTGCATTTTTGTTAATCTAGACCAGAGTACAGCTTGTTTTATACAGCACAAGGGCACACTGCTGACCTGTGTTCAGCTTGTTACCATGATCCCTGGCTCCTTTTTCTGCCACACTGCTTCCCATCCAGTTTGTACCCAGTATATACCCAGGTGTGGGCTGCTGCTGCCGCATGTGCGGGGCTTCCTGTTGAAGTACAGCAGTGTCGTGTCTTGCTGGCTGGTTCCCTCTGCCACCTCAGAATCATAGAATGGCCTAGGCTGGAAGGGACCTTAGAGATCATTTTAATCCAACCTCCCTGTCACCAGGGACGCCACCTCTCGACTAGATCAGGCAACACATGGGGACCGAACGAGAATCAAACCCATGACCTTAGCGTTGTTAGCGCCACACTCAACTGACTGAGCTAACCGGCCCCCTTAAGCTATTTGGAAACAATTATCTGTGTATATTGAATAGACAGCTCAGCTTAGGATGTCTTTAACATGATGTAGCGCTGAGTAAGAATAAGCCTTGATAAAATGCTTCCTTCCTTGTGGAAGAATGTGTAAATACTTATATTTATCTCTATTTAAACTGCCCTCTGAATAGGGTTGATGTCGTATGCCAGCCTGACTGCCCTAACAGTTTGGGGTTTTTTATTTTCACCTATTAAATGAAATAATATTTTTGATTAAAATATTCTGTAGAAATCTATGCTAAAGGTACTACTAGAGTATTGTAGTGCAGAGAGGAGTTACGGCAGTCTTCCTTTAAAAAGACGGAAAATCAAGCTATTTAGTTGACTGAAGCCCTCTTTACTTTTACTTCTCTTCTGGGAGAGGAAGTATGGATAGAGTTGCTTACCAAACATTGTCTTTTATCCGTTACAAATATTTCTCTTCAAAAATTAGAAAAATGCTACGCACAAATAGATTCAGAAATAAACCTTCAAGGCATGTAAATAATTTACCTAAATCGAAGAATATACTTTTACTAAAATAGTACTTTTTACCTTATTGAATAAGTTATCCAGTGCCTTGGTGAATCTAGCTGAAGAATTAGTCAAAAATGGTGGACCTAATGATTATCATGCTTGAACAAACCTAACTCTGCAGAAGCAATTGAAATTTAGGATGTCGGGCAGTGACAGGACTAGAGGGAATGGATTAAAGCTAGAGATGGGTCGGTTCAGATTGGACGTTAGGAAGAAGTTCTTCCCCATGAGAGTGGTGAGACACTGGCACAGGTTGCCCAGAGAGGTGGTGGAAGCCCCATCCCTGGAAGTTTTTAAGGCCAGGCTGGATGGGGCTCTGGGCAGCCTGATCTAGTGGGGGATGTCCCTGCCCATGGCGGGGGGTTGGAACTAGATGATCTTTGAGGTCCCTTCCAACCCTGACAATTCTATGATTCTATGAAATGATTTGGAATAACACTTGAATAGTTGCACTTTAAAACACTTTGATTTATGGAAACTGAGATGGGGAAAAATGAGACCCTCAGTTGTGCAGCTCTTCGTTATTTGGTGTTATTATATGAGCGAAGAGTGGCTTGTATTTGAGGTATATGGCAGCTGGAACTGTGACTGAGGCAGTGCTCACTCAAGCTCTGGGCCACAACCACCTGCAGTTGGTAACTATGAATTGTAGCGCAGATAGATATTTCCAGTGCTGGGGCATTGTGTCCTTGACACTTGGTGGGGGAGAGAGAGCAGTGCTGCCTTGCCGAAGTGATATAAATACCTTTCAGTAGCCTGCAAGTTAGGAGTAAAGCTGTCTTATGCTTTCCCTTTGAAGTAAAATATAGAGAATCAACCTGATCTAGTAAGATTTTAATTTTTGTGTGTGTGTGTTTGTGTTAGGCTCACGTGAACTATGTAGCAAGGCAGTCATTTGAGTCTGTGGTGTCTCTTGTCTTGTTCTATGGGATATGGTGTTCACAAGTGTTTTTGGCACTGCATAGAAATCCTTAGATTTGAATCTAGTCTTGGATAATTTTAGCGTTTGACAAGCACATTATAACAGTATTTGGTGCAGGCACTTACCTCAGGATTTTCAGTGCATGGTCAAGTTGTAAAATGACTTTGAGTTTCTTCTAAAATACTTAGTGTGTCTGCGTAGTTAACTGCATGACTTGAAGATATTCCTTCCTCCGTGAGAAGAGAAGCAAAGGGATGAGGAAGAACAGGTGGAGTTTGGATACCCTGTCAAGTCTTCTATCATTTTAAGCATCATGCCCACGAGGTTATTTAAGTACTGCTATGAAATTACTTTTCTCAAAAAGCTGAAATTCTTGCATGCTTTATGTAGGGCATTGTAGTTTTAAGGACACTGGGTATTTTGCTTTTAAAAGCTTTAGAATAATCTTTTTCTGAAGAAGTACATCATCAAGACAAGTAAGAATAGCTATAAATTGACAGTGTTATGTACATATTTAAATCCTTCCAGGTGCACTCAGATTTCATGTGCCGTATTATGTTAAAAACATTAAATTAAGGCTTCTATTGCACCATATGGCACATGCAGCCCCGTTTCTTGTATCTTCGCTTGGTGGGGGAACGGGAACGGGGTTGCTTTTGGAGATGGTGGAGGAGCTTTGTTAGTCACGGAGCAGGTTTGAGGTTTCTGGAAGGAAGGCTGACAGTTGCTGGGGACGTGCCTGTATTTCTGTCCTATTCTTCTGATGTCTGTGAGACCCTTGCTTTCATTCTCAGTCTGAGAATGGTGATGGTTGCAGGTAAGTAGGG
>NW_009701787.1:9031-26196 GCF_000703405.1 Apaloderma vittatum
ACACAGTGGGGCAGAACACAGGAAAGAAAGCCTCATACGGAAGATACTCAGGGACGACAGTCTTCTCTCTAAAACTACATGAAGAATTCCAGGAATGTCAGAGGCAGATTTCAGTGACAGACAGAGGTGTTCATCTTTGCAACTCCTTGTATTAACTGACTGTCCTCCAGCTGCTTTGCTTGTTTATTTGATGCTTGAGGAAGTGCATATTATTGGGGGGGCAGGGGTGAGCTTTAAATGACTTCAGGTACCTTGCTGATCTAAATTGCTTTCCATGGACACTTCCTCTGCAGCAACAAAAGAAGGAATCCTGCCAGATTAACTTTCCTCTTCTGAATCAGACCTTCTGGAATGCTGCCTCCCCTCCTCTCCTCCTTGCACTAGGTCAATGGGAAGGGGCGTGTTTGTGTTCTGCCTAAATTGTGTTGGGAAGTGTCAGGCTGTATCTCTCTATATGTGTTATATGTCTTATATGTGTTTTTTGGATGATAAAGCCAGGTCTGGGACCTTTGGGCTCTATTTCTGATTCTGCAGCAGCTTTTCAGATTCTGCAGTAACTTCTCACGTGATGTGGCAATGAAGTCAATATGCTAAACTGTAATTCATTTTATTGAGCTTAAGACATTATTTTCTTTATCGTTTTGGTAAAAAACCTGATGGACTGGAAGGTTACATAATGAAAGTAATTTATCAGTGTTGATGTTCTGCTTTTGTCAGTTGACAGTTCCTTTTCTCTAAACTCTTTTGCTGTTTGACCAGATATTATATTTGGCAATGTTGCATAGAATATTGAAGTTGTTGAGGTTTTATCCTCTGCTTTACAAATGGTAAGATATGAACTAAGGCCCTTACCTTGAATTGAACTCTGAATGCAGAAGTGTGTTAGGGTTGGGGTTTTTTCAGCATTTAAACCTCAGATGAAAACAGCTTTCTATTTCTGAGTCTTCTCAACTTGTGTATCTTCAAGCTGAGCTAGTGTATACTGATGAGAGCAATTAGAAAAACATCTTTTCTACATTGTTTTTTATTCATCCTCCTTAACAGATGGTTCAAACCTGAGAATTTTAACTGTATAAATTGGTAGCAATAGACTAATGTAATTTGATTTTGGCAACTTAATGCCCAAATACGGGTTATTTTGAAAAAACTGGTATCCTTCAGTTTTACAGTGTTCAGCTGTTGCTGGTGCAACTTGAAGTTCAAACTGACATTAACAAATAGATTCATCAACAAGTTCAGATAAAAAAAATGGTAATGAATGGGTGGAGTTTTGTGTACAGCTTTCCTGTCAAAGAGTAATAATGGGGAAGTAAAATTGTCCTACAGTTAAACTTCACTACCGGGTATCCTTAGTTATTCTGGTTATCTGTGCAAGACTGTGGCCTTCATTTAAAATATCTTCCTTCTCAGTGCTAGAAAAATGAACACCCATTCTTATCTGTATTGCTGGTTATCTGCAAAAATGGGAAGCAAAATTTTATGAAAACTGTAGACTTTGTGTAGCACAGACAGTTTTAAAATGTACATGAATTTTAGAATGGTTAGTTTATCCCACAAAACTTTTTTAACAGTTTCTTTTTATATTCTTTTTTATATCTATACCTACTCACACTATCTATATATACAGTATATATGTAATTATTCTATATAGTTCTAAGTGTTAGGTTACATAGTTAACTGTCAGAAGTGACACAGGTATAGTCAAGTCTCTTTGGGAGAAAGGAGAATAGACCACATGGTTCTTGATTGGTAAAACCCTACTGAGACACTTGCATTATGTACATTGTTGTGCTTCAGGCATCTGTTAAAAGGAGGACTTTCTTTGCCCTAAAGTTGAAGTATTAAGGGAGGCGTCTTTTTTTGCTGGCTTTCTGCCTATGCCAAGATGTGCAGTAATTCTGCATTGGCTTTTAAGTGTGTGCACTGGTGTTTTTTAAAGGCCTGGTCCGTTCCAAATAGTGAATTTTTGTACACCAGAGCTTTGCAGCACCCAGTTATCCAGCTAGTACTGTCTCCTTGGTAGTCTTTCCTAAATGTCAATAATGACTTACAAAATACCTGTCAGGAAAATGCTTTTTTGTGTTTAATCACTTTGACAGAAAACTTGACCTCACTGAGAAGAAAAGAACAAGACAGCTTCTCTATTAAGATATGTCTTGCCATAGGTCATCAAGTGGAGGAAAATCCTTAAAAATAGGATTTTTTTTTTTTCCAGCTGGCAGTCTTCAATGCAGAGAGTTATAGGATGTATGTATCTTAAATATTTAATCACTGTCATTCTAATTAAATGTTTTTATTTCAGCATCATAACTGGTGATGGTGAGGATGAAGAAATATACGGTACTGAAGATTGTGAGTTTGCAGCCAAGAAAAGGAAAAAAGATCATTTTAGGAATAATACAGATTCACAATGTAAGGATGGTTTTTTCATTTATTTTAGACTCTTGTAGGTTCAGCAAAATTTTATAATAGCCACACATTTATATTCATGTATAGAGTAAGTTTCTGAATTATGTTTACGTCTGTATTGTCGGTAAATTCTGGTATCAGAAACCATGTATCTTACTTGAACTTGGCATTGATAATCTGTTGTGGGGTTTTGTTTGGTTGGTTTTTTTTGAAAGCTCCAACAGTAGTTCATTTAAGAATAGTAAATCCTGAATATTAAATGTGTTCTGATAGTAATCGCTGGACTAGTTTTAGATTAAATTCTTCTGGGTGCTTATGGAAGCTTCTGCTTACCAAAGCAGATGTTTTATTTTTGCACAATTCACATTCTGATACAACTCCAGAATCAGTTCATAATAAATATGTTTTATTGTAATACTTAGAGCTCATCATAAAGACTTTATCAGTATAGAATTTCATGAAGAAAAATCACTTTTAAAAAAAAGTAAATGAAAGATATGCTGTCAGTTCTCATTTTTTAAAGATCAGCTCTACTTTGGACTACAAATGCATATGACAGCAAGTAAATTTGCTGAAGTAGAGGATTTGGTAAGAGTTGGTAAAAAAAGCTAAGCTGATTAGCAGTTCTTTGGTCTTTCTAATCCTTTGATCTTGAAATTATCTTGATTATTTGTATATTCCCAAGACTGTAACATAGGTGATGTTGCAGAAAGCTGCAAGTTTCCCCAGGTTTCTCTGAGCTTCAAGTATTTCAAAAGATTATTTCAGTTGACAACACACTGGACTTCTGAAAGCTGAAGGTCTGCCTAGTTGCCTTTGTTAGTCTTGTGTAATTGGCTTCCTTGCAGTATTCTACAACCAGCTGAACAAAGTGGATGTGAAGCAGACACCTTTACAAAAGGAAATGGAGGGGCAGAGTGGTCAGGAACAAAAAGGTTGCTCATTTGTACTGGCCTGTGTTAAGTGTTAAGGAGCTGGTTGGATTAAGAAAGATCAGGGTGGGGGGGGCGGTTAGGAGAAATTGACTGTTGTGGGTACACAGTCTACAAAATTGTGGGACATCTGCCAGTTGTGTGCCCTCTCTTGTGTTTGATTTCTAAGATTAATTTTCCTTTTTTTTTAAAAAAAGTATATAACTTTTCAGCCTTTATAAACTTCCTTCATTAAAACTATTTTACCATCTCTCCTGTCTTAGCGAGTGTTTTATTGAGGATGGTCTGTTTTGTTCAGTTTCCTTTGAGAAGACATTACCTAAAGGGAAGGCCTAGAAATGTTTATATTTTGATTTTTATTTTAGGTTTTTATCGTGAAAAGTGGATTTATGTTCATAAAGAAAGCACCAAGGAAGTAAGTCCTGCATGCTGTGGTTGACTCTTTCAATCTTTGTGCTGCCTAATCAACAAGTAGTGTATTAAAAAAAATATGCATTTGTGCCATGTGATCTTGGGGGCTTTATTCAACTCTCTTAATTGGCAGTATAGTATACCTGCACGTGGTGAAACAAAGGCAGCTCCGTGGACCGTTGTGACAGAGGTGTGGGAACTTGCAAGGTTGGACATACAGTTCTCCACTGCTTCTCCAAGCCTATCTGTCTCTGTCTGTACTGTGTATCTTTGACCTAAAATTGAAAGCATTTGCAAAACCAGAGTAATTCCTCCAAAGAAGGTATCTGCAAGCAGCTACCCGATGTAAATTTGAATATAAATAAGTAAAACTTGGCTTTAAACTTTACAAAGAGGACATGTGGCAAAAAGTTGGCTTTGCATTTGAGAGCTGAGAGAGACCATAAGGAGCTCTGCTCTGAGGAAGAGCTTGGTGTTATGGAGAGAGCTTATGCAGAGTTGATCCTGAAAGACTTCACCTTGCAGGCTAAGGACCTGGAGGCTGTCCTTCGACAGGTGAAGGGTGTTACAAGCCTTTCACCAAATTCATTGCCCTCTTCCAGTCTTATCTTAACATATGATAGATTTAGGTACTTAGATTGTTCTCTAAAAGTCTCAAACTTGCTCTTTCCGGTTGTGAACATAACCGTAGCCAATTAATGCTTATGGTTGTAAGCTGGGGCTGCTGTATGAATGAGCTGTACCCAGTGCTGAGGCAAACGAGGAGTGTGACAGCCATGAGGAAGTGCCAGTGTTGTGCCCAGGCAATAATGGGGTAGATTCCAAGAGCGCTCAAATACCAGTGATTAGAGAGTACATGATTCTTACCAATTTAAAGCCCTCGCTGTCAACTAGTGTTGTCTGTGTACCTGTTAGTTCCAAATAGCATCATCTGGCTTCATTTGTTCTACAGGAAATCAAATAAATCTTCAGTCCAGATACATTATATTTCCAGAGAGTGTGGTATACATAAGCATCAGTTGTACAGCAGAGTGCTTTTCTGAGTAATTTCCTCAACTTTGTCTTTGTTACTTTCCATTTAAAGTGTGTTTGTTCTTCTTCTCAGAGACACGGCTATTGCACTCTGGGAGAAGCTTTTAACCGCTTAGACTTTTCAAGCGCAATTCAGGACATCAGAAGGTTCAATTACGTGGTCAAAGTAAGCTCTTTATTTGATATGCATAGTTAAAAAATGTGTTTGCTCATGTGCCTGTGTGTACAAAAGAAATAATTTTGCACGGATCAGCTGATGACTTGTGACTGTATAAATACTCAGTTCATTTGTAATTTATACTGCATGAAGCAACTTCAAACTGAGCAATTTTTCATTGGCCAAAACTCGTTATATTGCTCTGCGAAAGACTATAGCTCGAGGAGGATGGCAATAGCTAGTGTGCTCTGTATTTGCAGGGAAACACTGATGGTAGCTTCAGTTATTCTTCAGTCTGGGTAGCAAACTCTCTTTAAAGGCAAAATAATCCCTATGCAACTAAAAATAGCAAAGTGTAATGCATCTTAAATATACTTTACTACATCTTAAATATGCTTAAAATAGCAATTTTCAGAAGAACATTTGTGTAAATAATCTGCAATTTCTGTTTCATCTGCGGCTTTTTCACAGCCTTGTGACGCGTTACGTGGTTTTTTTTCTATCTAGGACAAGATATATGTGCATTTACCTCTGTTAACATCCCTTGAAACTTGAGACTCAATCTTTTTCAGTCTTCCTTTTTCTTTTTTCTTTCATGTGTCTTCCAGAAATGAGATTTATTGCAAGTTGTCTTTTACAAGTAACACAGTGCCACAAAGTTTGTAAAAACAATTATGATATACTGATCTCATGATTCCTTGGAAAGTCCCATTCTCACTGTGTCAGCTTCTCTGAGTCAGGTCTAGTCTCAAGTTGAGAATTAAGTGCATGGAACCTCTAACTTCTGGCCAACAGTGTTATCTGCCTGTTTTCCAAAATGATCTAACTCATATTTAGGGATCCGCATAATACTATGTTTTAATTTCCCCGTTGCCTAACTAGCTGCTCACTTGGAAATACCTGTTCTGGGAGATACTGATCTTTCTCTAGTCCCAGTTTTTTTTTTTACCATCTAACTTGAGGTAGTAAAGTCCATGTCTCAACTCCTAGAGAAGCTCAGCGTGTGAGACATATCAGGATAAAAGTTCAGTTCAGTGGTGAGGCTGTTCTTGGTATTTGTGAACGGTAATGGTTGGAATGCATCTAGAGCTTAAAAAGACACAAATCAAAATTAAATAAACATACCAGGAGAACACCCTTACCACGAGTATTTGGAGAGAAAACACATTCTGCCCATCCTTGTGAAGCTGAGACAGTGTATTATACTTTCAGAAAAACAGGAGATGTGGGAAATTAGAAATCAGGGTGGATTTAGAACAGCAGGTAGACTTCCAAAATTATTTGAACATTTTAGAATTTATTTGAAAGTTTTAAAACTGAAGAATTGTTTTACAATGATAAAAAATTATTTAAATATTTTTATTAATTCCTCTGAGGTGGTGGAGGCAAACTGACTTCTATCAACAGTTACAGAAACTGTACATCTAAAACCTTAAAAGTTACTCAGCTGCTAATAAACATGATTTATATAACTGACAGCTGTATCTGTAGAACTTGTTGACTTGAGAAGCATTTCCAGTGGTGTATCTAACAAAACACCTGTGTGGATGTCAGTAACGTGTGAAGTTGCAACAGATTTCTTTGAAGGGATGGTTAATCTGCTCTGTCAGGTTTTTAAGCCAGTATGCAGCTGAGACCTAATGTAAGAAGCAGGTCATCCCCTGCCTGTCTGCTTCACTGGAGTTCTCATTCACTTCCCTGCCCTTTCTGGTGGTGAACATGTTCTGTGTAGATCTCATTTGATGCAGTGCAGCAGCTCCTGTTTCTTCTCCTCAGAGAGTTATTCCTAGTTATGCACGAACACAATGATGACAACTTTTATGTGTGATGTTTTGCTCGGTGCATTTAAGATAGCAAGATGTAAATCAAGAATACTTTTTTTTTTTTTAAATATCAAGCCCTACTTGTTAGCACTTCTTTGATCTCAGACTGCGAAGCTGATCCATTTTGATTCTCCAACCTACTAAAAGCCTCCCAATCATTATGAGAAGTTAATATGCCCAGGACCCTTTTAGGTTGGGCAGTGGGGGGAGGAAGTAGGATCAGCTGTTTCGCTATATAGTTGATTGTGCTATAGTATAATAATAATTTCTTAGCTGTTAAATGTCTGATATGTTAATTTTGATGTTGGTGATCTTTTTTACAAAATGTTTCTTTTTGAATAAACAGTTGATTCATTCAAAGTTATAATCTCTAGTACACAACATATGCCATGGCAATGCACATATTGGCAAGACTGAACTCATGCCAGGTCCCTGTACTTGTGCAATTGCTAAAATTTTATTAATCCTTGCATATTAACCTTCACTGAAACTGGAATCTTCATTAAAATCGGCGAGGTGGAATTTGTTTCTTGGATTGGTCTTTAGTCTGAGTGACATAATTTATTTTTTTAAAAAATTAATCAAGAGTAATGTACATACTTGCCTGAACTGGTAAATTGCCAGAGATGCCTAGATATTCTCTAAATTATTAATCAAACTAAAAGGCTTTGAAAATGCCAAGAAAGAAGACTTGATGTGTAGTCTCAAAAACTGGATAAGTAGATTGCTTGTATTTAAATACATCAGAATTATTTCCTCCTTTCCTAGCACATAATTTTGTCAGGGATCATGTGAGAAGTCAGAAGGATCATTATTAAATCAGAGAGAGAACAGGTATATTCTCTCTTCCTCCAAAGGAAAAAATAATGTTGCATGTGGTATGAAATCAGTATTTTAGAAGTGAAGATACAAAATAACTTTTGGCAGGCTTAGTCTTTGTTCGCCCTCTGTGCCAGTAGTTGATGCTGCTCTACCAAGCACGGCTTTGCAGGTTCGTGTTTCGAGCACTCGGCAGGGGATGCTGGTTTCTGCAGCCCGCTTGCCCTCTCGGATGTATTGAGAACACTTGTTCTGAACTCAGCGTTAGGAACTGTGCTAGGAAGGCTCAGTACCACGCTTCTGAGCACTGCGGTACTGTCATAGCGTCAAAGTCTCTTACATTTCGTACTAAGAGGCCATTTTTTGCTGAAAGAGGCAACGGTCCTTGATCAGCTACAAAACTGAATCTAAAATGTAAAAGCAAAGGTGTTGGAATGGAGCAACGGCTGCCTCTGGGAGCTGTGGCTTGGTGGCATTCATGTGCAGCAAGAACTTCAGCTATGCAGGCTGCTTTCCCGTGGATCATTCCCACTGTTCTCACCACTGTCCTGCTCACGGTTCCAGAGAAAAACGTGTGGACAGCTAGGAGATGTTTATTATGTAGTTAAGCGAAAGTTACTACTACAGTATGTCTACTGTTCCTTACTAGATTACTGTAGTTTCTTCTGCCAGAGACCTGAATGTGGGACTAATACAGATTTTTAAATTATTTTTATTCCTCCCCCTAGTTTAGGTAAAATGCAGCATTTCCTCTTCCTGAGCAAAAAGTAGGGCACTAAGTCGCATCACACCTGGGTTTGGCCAGTATGATACTTTCACTTTGATATTGGAAGCCTGGTAGTTGGTACCAGTTCAGAGTGATGTTCCTGACCATCAGATTTGTCGGGAGATTTAGGACCTAGCCACATCAAAGACCGCATTTCTACTTGTGAGCCTCCAAAACAGACTCCTTCCACTGCTTCATTACAGCTCGTAAATACCGTATGTCATACTAGTATTTGTACAGTATTTTGAAAATGTACATCTCTTCATGAGTTGATGCTGGTGGGAACGCCTGAAGCTTTCCACATTGGTCTTCATTCATTTTCTGAAGTCTGTAGTTATGTTTTCACAAAGTACAGTTGCAGTGCTCTAGACTGTTGTAGATGAACGTGTGCACTGAAAGAGTATTTGAAGCCATCTTTTACTTGTGTGATTCTTCTGAGTTTTAATTCTTTGTCCTAGCTTTTGCAGCTAATTGCAAAATCCCAGTTAACCTCATTGAGTGGTGCAGCACAGAAGAACTACTTTAACATCTTGGACAAAATTGTGCGGAAGGGTAAGACCTGGGGCTTTATAATCTGCTTGTTCATATTTAATCACTGAGGCTAAGCTATCAGTTTTTGGTTTGTTTTTTTTCTTAGCATTATTACTATTTTTACATTGTAAGAGAAAGCAATAGCATATTTAATTACAGAAGGGTTTCATACTTCCCATCCCACACTTGCAATAAGATTTTTTTCTCTTGATTGTTGAATCATGTCTGTTGAAACAGATTGGTGAAGTTAAATGACAATTAGATTCTACTCAGAAACTGTTGGTTGCTATTAAATTATACTCTTCATGAAAAGTGAAAGCTTTTAGATTAGTAACATGTTGGTTATTCAGTTAGTGTGATGTACTGAGATTTGAAGTACATAGCTGCTTTTCTTTGTTGTTTGTTTTCAGAAAAGCTCTTACAAAGTGCTGAAAAAAATCTAGTAACCATACTAAATGGAGATGTAGTACTGTCGGTTTTGAACAGAAGTCACTTTTATAACTAGTTGTTCAGCATTAGGTTTATTACATGCATAGGACAAAACACTACATCAGATTTGCCTGTGAAATGGTTAATTATTGATCTTGCACTTACGGAACAGCATTAAGAAATGTCATGGCTGGGAATTGCAGTAGCTATCTGCACAGACAGTTGAGTTATAATTAGTTCATCTAGAAAAGTGTATTTTGTTTGGTTTGTTTTCCAGTCATGGAAGACCAGTATAATCCACGACTAATCAAAGATCTTCTACAGGATCTGAGTTCTACTCTCTGTATACTGATTAGGGGAGTTGGAAAATCTGTGCTGGTAGGGAACATTAATATTTGGATTTGCCGATTAGAAACTATCCTTCTGTGGCAACAGCAACTGAAAAACCTTCAGATGAACAAGGTATGTTATTCATGCTCAAAAAAATAATTGAGGGAGGGAAATTATACTGAACGTGGATTTATGATTTGTAAATGAATAATAGTTTCAAATACATCTTAAACAGTTTTAATTGGTTTGTTGGTTATTTTTTTTAGAGAGTATGAAATTAATGAAATGAAATCCACTTAATTTTCTGATGTTTTAGAAGCTCTTTCCTGATAAGGGATGGGACAGTGCCTGTACTGCTGATTTGTGGCAGAGATGTATTAATGTAATTGTTTTTCTCACCCAAATAAATTTCAAAATGTTTGTCTCTAGATTGTTAGATAAAGAAGGAAAAAAATACCAATTTTTATTCCAAAGTAAACGTTCTGCAAGTAGATGCTTAAGTAAAAATCTGAAAGGAATTTTAGAGGTGGATCAAGAAAACAGATATAAAATATCGCAGTAGCAATTTTACATCTTTACTCATTAGCACAGTTGCTTTTTGTAAAAATTATAAAAAAAGGATAATGACTTGAGCATCTGGATTCTGATCATGAGACTGTGTTGAAGGCATGTGGTGTGCACTGTTCCACATCCATAACTTCTGGTGAATAAGTAGGCACTTTTTTAACCAGTCTGGATGACTCCTGGAGGAAGAAATGCTGCAAGATATTACTCACAGTAAAGTCGTGCAACTGTTTCATCTGTTTGCTTTCAGCTATGAAATTTTGAAGTTGTCGTTGCTTTGAGTGCTGGGTATCCGAGTAAAACGGCTCATTTTGGAATAGAAAGGAGAAATGGGGAGCCCAGTCTTGGCAGTTTTCCTATGCCAGGCAGCCACAGCACAGACAGTTTTGAGACACTGCAGTTGCTGCGTTTTCCTTCCCAGCGTAGCGCTTCCATCTGAGCTGGTTTATGTTGGTCGAAGTAACCAATGAGAAATCTTGCATCTGTAACACTCCCATATTCCCGAACAGAACCATGATCCCAGAGGTGTTTGTAGCAGGTGACCCAATGCAAAGTCTAGCCTCTAAGTGAGATGAATGGCTGTGAAATAAACTGTGAAATAAACTGTGTAATAATCTGTGAAATAAGTGAAAGGCTGCTCGGGCGCAGCTGCTGCACTGCCAGCACTGCCTGAACAGCTGTGCTTGGTGGGGCCGGTGGTTGCCCAGGCTCCCTCCGGCGCCTCTGGCATGCTGGGCTTTGTGACACCCGGCAGAAGAGGCTCCAGGTTAAGTCAGGAGCTGTGCTGTAGTTTTTACCCCATTACAGATGAGGTTCAGCATAGCTGCAGACTCTTGGGGAAAACTTTGAGTGCTCAGATGTGTCACCCCCTGCAGAATTCCTCTTTTACACATGAGGGGAATTGTCTCAGGACTTCAGAAATGAACCTGCTTTCTTCTGCCTCTGGCTTTCTGCCTCTCAAAATAGAGGAACTGTAGTTATCTTACAAATTACAAGTAATTGGTTCATATCTCTATTATAGTTACAGCTTTAGTACACGTCTCTTGGAGGTGGAATTGAATATATTATTCTTAAGAGTGTATACTCTTAATTTCTGAGAACAGAAGTGTTTTAAAATTATTTGAAATTTAAATAAAGAATTCAGGATACGTTTATTTTAACAGTAGGAAATAGTAGGAAAGCTCTAAGTTAAAAAGTTCAGTCTGTAGCTCCTTCTCTACCTGCAGGTATTTAAATTTTCAAGAACAGCAGTTATAGAACAACTGTAGCCAAGTAATCAAAGTATCACAGAAGTGATCGCAGATATTTCTCCATGGTTTTGTACAAACTAAGACCTGCGATAGCTCTAAAGTAAGAATCTTATTTTGTACCTGATACTGTCAAGTTTTTGTAGTTAAAAGTCTTCAACTCTTATTTCCAGCAAGTCAACAATGGTCTTACGCTTAGCGATCTGCCTCTCCATATGCTGAATAACATCTTATACAGGTTCTCTGATGGCTGGGACATTATCACTCTGGGTCAAGTGACCCCCACTTTGTACATGCTCAGTGAAGACAGACAGTTGTGGAAAAAACTCTGCCAGTACCATTTTGCAGAAAAGCAGGTAATAAACTTGATTATTTGCATAAACATGGCCCTTATCTTTGCAATATGTTATACTGTTTGAACTCACCCTTTCTGAGATAAAAATGTGAGTGTGCAGTAGTAGTGAAACTGTTCTCTTTTGGGGGGCTTCGTTCATGCTAAAAGTGGTATTCGGGATATCTGTGAGTTTAGGTTAACTATCGGGCTATTTTCTGTATTATATTAAAAAATGTGTACCATAAGATTTATTTTTTTTTAAACCTACACAATCCCCAACAACTGTGGTAGAGGGTACCTCTAAGGTGTTTTTCATCATAGTACCTAAAATAAACTTACTTTACCAGAAAAGGTAGGCAGACACATTGCTAAAACTTTAAGGATACATGAACAGTCCAGTGACACCAAAATTGGATTTTTTGCTAAGCGTAATAGAACAAATGCTTGAGATTCTGAAATTAGGAATAAAAGGGAAGTGGTACTTTTCTGTCATTTCCTCATAAAAAGCGTTAAAGCAATCTAGGAATGCCTCCAGAACTTTCTTAATTTTCTGACAGTAATACACAGTAGGACAAAATCAGACTGAAAATTTTCATCGGGTGAAATTAAAGCTGTGAAAATACAAGTTACCTCATCAGAGCTGCAGGACAAACTTTAAAAACCTTGCACATTCCAGGCTGGAGGAAGTGAAAATATGCATTCTTACATCTTGGCAGGTTGAAGTGGTACCGTTTGCTTGGTGACTACCGGTTAAGTGGTACGCAGAGATGCATGATGTCAGATTATTGTCTTCAAAGAATTACAGTTATAAATCTTCAATTTAACTACCCTTTTTGTCTCTGTTTCATTTTTTTTTTCTACCTGACTAATTCTTTAAGCATTTTAAAGAAATATATTAATTTTATGTCCAGTTTTGTAGGCATTTGATTCTGTCAGAGAAAGGTCACATTGACTGGAAGCTGATGTATTTTGCACTTCAGAAATATTACCCAATAAAGGAACAGTATGGGGACACCTTGCACTTCTGTCGACACTGTAGTATTCTGTTCTGGAAGGTAAGAGCTTTGAAACAGATAATCAGAAATAAGTTCAAACAGCTACTGGCGATCAGCTGAAGAAAAAAGTATTAAGATCATCTTGTCACCTTTCTCATGTGAAATGTGGACAACTAATACCTAACTTCTAAATTATATATAAAACTTCCATATGAAATCAGTATTAAATTCCAAAGTTGTTCTTTATCTAGTATTAGTATCTCCTGATATCTGATAACCTCAGTACTTAGAATTGTGAGGAAAAATGCCATGTTGAAAGAGTTGTGCTCTGTGTCTTCTTGTATCTATTTAATATTATGCAAAGCTTTCAGGAACGTGTATAAGTTAACCATTTTATGGCCTGCATTTTTTTAATGATGGAATGGCAATCAGTGCCTTTCCAATGAGAGTTTATTAGTGTCGTGTTCCTACCATAGTGCTGTAAAACTCTTGTATTTTTCTAGTCTTGCTTCTCTCCAGTATGAAGGTTGGAGGAACGTTTGAAACTTAATTCAGAATGCTTTTTACATTAATTTTGATGTTTACCATGAAGCATATTCTGTCTTACAGGATGACTTTAACTTCTGTAGGGTGTTTTATGTTTGACTTGTGTGTTAACAAATAGTGCTTTTACTTTGTGTTGCACTAGCCTTCTAGTTAGACTTTAATTTTGCAGCGCAAAGACCAGATCTGGGTAGTGCTAAGTGGACAACAAAGACCAAGAAATGTTTGAGAAATCTTGGAAAATACTCATATTCTGTTTTGCAGGAATGAGTTGCTCTTGCATCGTCTGTCTGTGACTTTAAGGGGAGTTGCATATCAGTGTGAGGCTTTTTTATTTTCTGTAGAAGAAAACAGGCTATTTAACAGGGTGAGCTAGCTTTGACAGAAGTAGCATGTTACTGAATGGTGTTATCTTAAAGTTGAGTAAAGGAGCCTTTCCAGGTACTAATACATTTCGCTAATTTTATAGTAGAAAAACAGATAGTCAGAAGTGGCTTCTGCTATGAAAAGCCTTGACATTTGCTGAAGAACCTGTGTCAAGAATGACTATGAACTGTTCGTTACAATGGAAAAATTCTTTATCATGTTGCCCAATATGTAAAGTTTTCTTTTTGAAAGCAGAAATTTTAAAGGTCCGTGCACACAGCATGGATGCAGGTAGGCAGATTTGTTTGGATTGTCTGGCTTTATAGGTTCATGTTTTCTACAGTAAACTCTCATTCTGATCTTGTTGTAATTGGAAGTATGGTGCTTTAATATTAAGAATGACTATAATGTGTTTGGAATTAAATGTTTAACTTCAGAGATTGTGTGTGACAGTAGGAGGCAGTGAACCTGTGCAGGCAGATTTCTTGTTACTTCAGCTACTCCAGTCTACTACTGGAATAATAGTGCTCATTTAGTGGTTTTATATTTTTAGTGAACCACAACACAGTAAGTTCTAAAGCTACATTATTAGGATTAATGAGCAGTACCTACCAGCTCACCATTCCAGTGCTGCCTGCCTCATCCTGGAGATTTGGGTGTTGAGGGTTAGGGCTGGGCTGGCCACTGAACACTGCCAGGTGCTCCCTAACCCCTCTCCCTCCCCAGAACAGGAAGGGAAATGGAATTAGGCAGAGACACTTATGGATCGGAAAAGAAAATGAAAACAGCTTTGATTATTATTTCCTTATCAGTTCTTTTTTATTGTTTCATTAAATATGTACAAATATATACAAACCCGATATCAAGCCCAACTTCCGCCCCGATATCAATTCCCACAGATGCCGCAGAGCAGGTGGCACTGGGGAGGCCTCAGGCTCAGGGACGAAGGGGAGCTGGATACAGGGAGCTGGATTCGGGATCAAAGGCAGAAGATCTGACGGAGTCCTCCTCAGGCACTGGCCATTGAAGCGGAAGGGTTAACCCCTCTACAGTTCCTCAGTTTTATACTGAATATATAGAGAATGGAATGGAAGACTCTTGCTGATCACCTGTCCTGTCTATTACCCCCCAGAGGTGCAACCTTTTACTTCCTTGTGACCCCTCTCACTACCCGGCACCCCCAGTGTGGCACACAAGAGCCAGCAGTGGCCTTGGGCACTACAGGAATAAGAATCAGCAAGAGCCTTTCTGCATCCCAGTGCCAGGCAGTAACTGTAAACATCAGGTGTGATCACTGCCAGTAGCCCCCACTGTCTGCAAAAACATGCTGCTGACTTCAGAAGGTGCAGCCTCTAAGAAGAGACTGAGCTGAGAACGAAAAGTCACCAAACAGAATTGGTTCTGTTTAGGTCAGACGAGGAGAGATCAGCTGCTGTGACAAGCACAGGCAGCAGGTTGAGGGAAGCGATTATCCCTTTTCTCTTGGCATTCACTTGATTGAATCTGGGATACTGGATTCCTAGATGCATCCAGCATCTAAGCCTTGTTCCTCTCTTAAAAGGCTTGCTTGATCAGGCTGAAACAGATTAAGTATTGATTTCCGCACAACTCACACCCTTATTGGCGGGGACACTAAGAGGTCCCTCGGCTCACAGCCAAGGGGAGTAAAGTATTTCTAGTCACACTGCATTTTATGGGGGGGAAAAGTAGTTCTACCTTTTCAGGCACGTGTGTCCATATCCTTTCCCAAGCTTTCTTCAAGAGACACAAGAGTCGGGGGCAGCAGGACAGGAGGTACTTCATTAGTTCACAAAAAATTCTGTACGAAGTGGAAATATTTCTTAGTCAGAAAGAACTTTTATCAGGCTTTGACAATTCATTAAACTTCAGTATTATACTTTATTGGACAGATTATTAAAAATATATACGAGTGGTTGACATACAATTGCATCTGCAATCTACAGGTTTTTGTTCTCAAATGAAACTTTTACTCTGCCTCATTCCATTGCACATATAGCAAAAAAAAATTTTAAAAAGAAAAACAGAAAAAAAAAAACAAAACAAAAAACAAACCAGCAAACCCAAACTTTTAGAAATCACAATTACTTTACAGAGGAAAAGTAACAAATCTTTGAATCTTTAAACCAGTGGAAGCACTGGATTCTTCAGAGCATGAAGAAGATTAGCAGAGGTTAATTTCTTTTAACTTAGCTATGTTAAAGGTAATAAGGGATGTGACTACTCTCCGTAAATTCTTCTCAGAGATGGAGAAGGGATGAATAAACATGAGACTATTTATGGAAATTATTTAAGCTAAGGGTCATCCTTGATGCACATAAACTGTAGAAACTAGTTGCGGGTAAACTTAATGCTTACGAGTTTCTAAGAACCAAAACAGCAAGGTTCTGGGATAGCTGCAAAGCACAGGCTTACCTAGTGTTGAGAAGAATTTTCATCTGTTTATGAAGTTGATAATATAATGCACTTGCTGGCAACATCAGAGGGCTACACACAGCAAATTCTTTCAGTCCTGCATTTTGTGTCCTTTTAAAGAAGGCCTTGCAAAAGAAGGGACTGATGCCTACTGAATTAGTAACAGGAAAATGGCTTTTCACTTTCCAGTGTCCTCTAATAATCTTGGTGTTACTTTTAACAAGTCCTTAAGAGCTTTTTGGTAAGCAGCATTTGTATACCTGTATTTGTTTAAAACCTGTGACCATAGCAATGTTAAATAAAGTTGGAAGAAGACTCTTAAATTCATTGTAGGAAGCGCAGTGAAAGGCTAGAACGTCTTGTATTCTCCCCTTTGTTAAAGGAGGGAATGATTATAAGAAGCTCTTCAACATTCAGTTGATTGACTCTCTCTCAGAAGTCACTTCTTGGTGAAGGATTTGTCCATGATGAAAGCGAGAAAAATACATAATTTCAGTCATGAAAAAGTAATGGCAAACTCACTACTGATTGATGCCTCTGCAAATGCTTTTTGTGTGCACTATTTCTTCTGTTCCCCTGGGCCACATTAGAGCTGTGGGCAGTTCTTTACTTTTCTTAGCTCATAGCACGTTTCAGTTATCCTGGAGATGGCAACAATTATATCTTCCAATATCCAGAGATTTACATAAAATATTGTAATTGTTTTGCATAAGGGCTATGCTTCACACTTGGTTTTTAGCATTCTTGGGGTTTATGCTGGTTTGGGTTCTTCAGCTGCTTGTGATTTGCTGCGAGAAAAACTTATTTTTCTAAACGGCGTATGAACCTTCGCTTCAATGAACCTTGACTCTGCTTCTTTTGCTTTATGGCTCTCCTTCCTGCTTCCTTCTTCACGATCTCAAAGGACTACCACCTTGCTTTGTTACTGAAGGTATTTCCTGTGTGTCTCATCTGTTTTCATTGCCAACTGTTCTGTGAAGTCGAAGTGAATAACGTGTTCATTTCTAATTGTTTGATACTCTTTGTTTTGATTTTTCTTTCCCT
>NW_009701787.1:26227-65734 GCF_000703405.1 Apaloderma vittatum
GCAGAAATAATTTTTCTTGTTTCCCTGTTAGATAATGTTGTGATGCCTTGCCAGCTCAGTTTTTCCATCAGATTTGGGTTTTGTTATTGCCATGTTCCCTGTTAATGCCACTTGAAGTAAGGACTCTAATTCACCTTCTAATGAACGTAGGTGCATGGTGACAGTGGGAGCAGCCAGATTTCAGTAATAAATAGGTTTCTCTGCACTCAATGTTATAAGCAGTTTCTGCACTCCCTGCTGGACTTAAATCTGAAAAGAGTCACATGAACCTCACATAACTTTCTTTAATGCAAAGGTACTAAAATTGATTTTACTCCACTTGCAATGCTGTAGTAATACGTATTTTCATGAAAGAGTCTCTCTGAAAAGAAATGCCCAAAACAAGCTGCCTATGACTTGGGGAGAGTAGTGGAGGAGGCAGTTACAGTGTTGCTTTCTGAATGAAGAAATGATTGAAATAATTATACAGAAAAGGACTGTAGCTCCAGAGTTATGGGAGCAGCCTAATGTCTGGTTACAATAAAATTTGAGGAGGAAAACAACCACATTTGCCAGTAAACACTCCTCCTGGTGAATTCTCTTGTTAATTTAAAATAATTCTGTTTGAATAGATACATTGAAAATCAATATGATTTGAACACTATTTGTTAAATGTAATTTCAAGGGAAATAATTTTTTTTTGGAAGGAGGAATTCTCATAATTACAGTGAAGTTATGATTCTTTTCAGTCCTCATAAAGTTTTTCACTGTATAACTGCTGTTTCTGTTTTGGTTTAATAACTAAAAAACCCAAGAACCAATCTTGCTGAGAATTTTTTATTGGACCTGTAATTCCTGACTGAGCAGAGCTTTCAAAAGCATTTTTATGCTGATACACAGAGCAAAGCTGGTAGCATGTTACAAATTCATGTTGAAAATATTTCAGAGTGTAAATAAGAACTAAAAGAAGCACCTATCTTCTTTCCCAGAATCTTCATTCTGATGTTTTGTTGGTTTTGTTGGTTTTTTTTTCCTGGAAACTGGGAAAGTAATGACATGACCTTGACATGGCAATGGGTAGAGAAGATGATAGTTTGTTAGCAACTACCATTGAGAGTATTTTCTGCTGTGGTGTATCTCGTCCTCGCAGATGTCACCTGAAGAGGAAGGTGTTTCATTTAGCGCTTCTGGCCTTAGTCTTCTGTTCTTCCCCATCTGCAAACTTCCCCAATAATCTAGTCTACTTGTCTGTTCTCTTTTTTGTGTTTATTTTTCCCTCTGTCATGAGTGTACCAACTGGTTCGCAGGCGATGCTAAAGCAATTATTTCAAAAAGCAGGAGAATGAGGAGGCGATACCACATGATATTTTCATGTAGTCTTAGTGGCAGAATACAGATAATGTATCTATAGAGTAACCATTTTCATTGAAAAAGCTGAGTAGTATTTAGAACGTGTGTCACCTCGCATACTTTGGTGTTGAAAAGACTTTGGATGTGAAGTGGCACCTCTGAAAGCACTTTCCTTATCTAAGTTTCCAAATGAGAAGAAAGTTTCAATTACAGGTTCTTTCCTTCTCTTAACTGAGTTACATGTAACTTTGTTTCCTGTGGAAATGGAATAAATTAAGACTGCAGTGGTGAGATCTACTTAGCCTGTATTTAGTCTAGTTCTCTTGCCCCACGTGGCAAATTCATCAGCACTGGTGGAAAAGGGAGAGGAACCCCTTAAAACCGGAGAGGACAGTTTCTGAGCCTGACAACAACATTATCCATCGGGCCTGGGTGCTAAGTTGTGGTTTAAGGCGTTGCTTTCAGGTGGGGTAAAGGTAGGTGTGGAAAGAGTAGAAAAAGATGTTGGGGGAGGAAAGGAAAGCAAGGTAGAAAAATGTTAATGACTGGGACTTCAAACATGGTGTTCAGGGCTTTTGTGGGAAGTGTCGGCTGCCCTTATTTCCAAAGCACGGAGCTCATGTTTTCGAGGAGTTCTGCGTGTCAGATTTTCATTAGACGGATAATTTAGGTTCAGCTAAGCAGTTGCCTGTTGGGTTTTTTTGTTTTGTTACACTCATCAAAAAATAATAGATAAAGAATATGAAATGTTTTTCAAGAGCTCTGACTCAGGAGACTCTGTTTCAGGAGGAGAGGGGTGGGGTGTGTTTCTTCTGAAATCTGAAGCTACCCTGCGCTACCGCAGTCAGACTGGAAAGGCCTATTTTCTTAACAACTTAATCTAAAACAGTTAAATATGGTGCATTCTTAAAAAGAACAAGTTCCTATCATTTTACTGTGGAAGTAGTTGCATGTGCCTGTATGTGAATTTTTTCTTTCCTTTTTTTTTTTTTAATTGGATGTGGACAGAGATTGTGAGTATGGAAAGAGAACTTATTTGCTTTTTTTTCCTCTCCTTCGTTCTGCAGGATACAGGACACCCCTGCACAGCCAGTGATCCAGACACCTGTCTTATGCCAGTATCTCCTCAGCATTTTATTGATCTCTTCAAGTTTTGAGACATTTAGTAGCTGTTCTCCTGTGTTTGTGACCATTTCTGTGAAGAGCCAGGCAGGATACATTATGCTTTTTGTGCAATATATTTGAGTGTAATGTTTTGTTGTAGTTAAAAAAAAAAGATACGGGGAGGATTATCAGACAGGTTTGTTTGGCATATTGTTTTTGTGCAGAAGAGAGCTGAGGAGGAAGAGACACATTAAGAAAATTTCTTTGTCAGGAAATCTCCAGTGGACTTCTTTTCAAGTCCAAGAGAACCATTTTCATCTCAACTCTAAATCCATTCTTTTGACGCCTTAATAGTTGGATAGAATTATGTGGGGGAGTTTTGAAAAATTCACGGAAGAGTTAAACTACTCTTACAGGGACCAAAGGAGGGTTTTTTTTATGTTAATCCTTCTTTCTTTAAGCCATTGTTTTCAAAACACTCCCATATAATTTGCACTATTATAAAGAACAGGCCAGTGTTCTCTTGGACTCTTAATATTAATCATTGTGAGCTTGTGAATAAAATAATAGCTGTGGTTGTATCTGTTGTTGAGCCTATGAATGAAGGAAATCAACTGATCTTTGTACATACATTATGCAAAAATATTTATTTTTCTTAAGGACTTTATTAAACATATAACCTATCTCAGCACATCCTGAATAACTCAAGAGACAGATCTGGGGCTACTGGGAAGTGATGATTTTTTTTTTTTTTTTTTGGTAGCTACAGCCCTCATTTATACTATTTGGTATATCTACAAATGCAACTGCATTAATTCATCTTCTAAGAAGAAGACTTTATTGAAATTTAATGAGAATGGAGTTGCTTGTTTTTAGACCAGTCCAGTGGCAGGACATTACGCCGCCAACCGATGTTCTGACCTGACAAGTCTTTACAAGCTGTGGGAAACACTGAACGTCAGTCCATGCTGAAGCACCTTCCGCCGAGTTAATCAGATGATAAATTCTCCAGGAACCTATTTTCTTCTGTCCTGTAGAACAAAATTAATTGCTTGGCTTAGGCAGGTAAAGGAAAAATTAGGGAAGCTTTGGGTTTGCCAATGTAATTTAACTAATAATATGTAACATACAGAAAAAAATAAATCATGTACTTTATTCTACACTTGCTTGTTCTGAATCTAGTTTTGTACAGTGTAATAAATCATAGTTTTATCTATTATTCCTAGAAGACTCTTGTGCATAGAGATGAAGCAGTTTGAATTTTATAAGATTGTTCCATAACCTGTTCTCGGTACTAACTGATACTGGAATGAGAAGCATACAGCCAGTCCAGGGGACTCTGCCTGTCTGTAACTGGTTGTATTAGCAGGATTTTTTAATAGGACAGCTGGACTGTTACTAGGCTGCACAAGGAGAGCATTTATTTCCTCAGGAGATGATAGTTTTATTTGCTTTAACTTAAATTCCAGTGATGTACACCGGGCCCATTGCTTGGGTCAGGTTTGACTTGGTGTCTGCCAGGACCCCCAGATCCATAAGCCAGGAAGGTGGCTTTTTAAAACTTTCTTCCAGGTTGAAAAAAAATATAAATAAAGGCATGCAAGCATGCCCTGAGACACATTTTAGTGCAGGGCTATTAATTTTTTTTTTTTGATGCTTAAAGATTTTGAGTGCAGAATCACACTGTCATGAGAAGTGCTATAAGCTTTTAACACTTGGCAAAACTGAGCTGTGGGAGTAGTTCCCACAAGCTGCTTAAATATTTTAGTGAATATATTTCTTAAGACTAGGCAAATACCAGAGCTTAATTAAAAGTGACTACATGGTGTGAAGTCGGCTGATGCATAAGAACATAGATTTTAATTGTGTCACGTAAGCAAAAAGCTAAGGCGGTGATTTTGACCACTAGGGGTTGTGGTGTTTGTGAAGTTTTTTTAATCTTTTCATGAAAAGGAAAGGGGAGAGGATTTCACCTTAAGGATAACAATCTTGTTAATACCTCACCTATAGTAAGCAACATACTTTGACAACCCAGATTAAATCTCATTGCCCTTTACAGCAGCGCTTAATCCTGTAGCCTCCAGTGTTGTAACCCCTGAGAGGGGTTTTTCACTCTGTCTCCCATGTGCAAAGAAAGGCAGGTGCTCTTGCCATGAAGTGCGTACTGAATCGCTACAGGTTTCTTCTGCTCCTCAGCTTTTGTCCCGAGACCTGGATCTCTTTATACAGATTTTTGCGGTGGCAGTGACAAGAAACCATGTTCTGACTGTGGCCCCTGTATGATCACAAGCTCAAGTGGTTTTGAGGTTTTTTTTAAAACCAACACTGATTCAAAGGCAATCAAGGCATTCTCTGCCACAGTCCACAAGGAGGTTGAAATTACAGTTTTCAAAAATAGACTCTCCTTTTCACCTCTGCAACACCAACCTCACCCCCAGTTAACAATCTCTCTCTGAAAGACTCCAGTCCTGTTCTATGACACTCTTACCCAACAGTTTTGCTCTCAAGTTTCTGGAAAAAGAGACTGACTGTGAAGACAGTAGACATGGACCTGCTCAGAGAGCACCAAGTGAGCCCTTCTGTGTGGATTTCAGACAGGGCAAGTTCTTCTCTGTAAAGAACAAAGGAGCAGAGCCCCTGCTCTTTCCCAGAGAAATGCATAAACTTGCTTTTGGAGGAAAAAAGGCTGAAATGTGAGAAAAAGAAAAAAAAGCACGACTAGCTCAAACAAAGAGCTATCCACTAGAACTAGGATTGAGAGTAGTGGCATTTTGTGGTCTAGAAGGCAGAAGCAATGCCATCTAGCAGAGAGGATGGAATGGAAAACAGTAGCACGTTTTGGATGTGCCTGATGCACAAATTTGAATAGTTAACAGCTCCATCATTGGTAAAGAAAGAACTGTATCAAACAGTCTTACATACGACTATTTTTGAGGCAATAGCAAGCATGAAAGAAATTTGTACACTTGTAGAGAAAGGAGGCATCAAGAGGAAAAAAATTGTTAATTTTGCATTTATGCTGTTGCTCTTAACCTCTCAACTCTTGGAATATATATGTACATATAGATAATATTATGTAATATATGTATATATGTAATATACATACATATGTGTTATAGTTATGGGAATATACAAATAATATATACATGTGTATATATATATATATACACACACACACGTATGTGTATATATATTACATATATTTGTAATATAGAAGACAGTGAGAGTGTATGTATTCCTTAAGCACCAGAAGCCAATGACATCAAAACCCTTCAAACATCACAAAATCAGTCATAGATATTTCACCATCTGATACCTGGAACTCCTGTAGCCCAAATTTAACAAACCAAGTACGTCCTACAGAAGACACGTGCCAAGTGCCAAAGAAGTCACTCTGCAACAGCTAGAGAGAAACAGGACACCGAGCCACGCAGCACACTGAGAGCGCTTCACTTTGGACCAGAGGGCGAAGGAGACTTATCTCCAACAAGGTCCAGCATTTGAATCTTTCCAGGCGCTTGTCACCTGCACTCTTACTTGGAAAAGCTGAGGAAAGCCCACCTCTGTCAAACTCTGTGAGAGGTCCCATTCTACCCCAATTCTTCACAGTTACAGTGTGAATTTTGGGGACTCCCTGTCCCAAAAGCTGAGATTTTGGTATACCCCATGCCACATTCACCCTCCTGTCCCCTGTGCCATGGCAGGCACTGATGCACTTGCAGAGTCAGCCAGTCAGTTCAAGCTGCTGATGCAACCAAAATGAGAAACTTAGAGATAGATTTTCATGGAACCATTCTTCCCCAGTCTTTTGAGCTGAATCTCCCCAACTCCCATATAACAACCCATTTTCTCTAGCCCTCAGTCAACGGTTCATCGTGGTACTACATGTTCAAGTACTCACCTAAGAGAGAAAGGGTCAAAGTAGGTTGGGCATCAGAATAAGGCTTTACCCCTAATATCAAATGGAGGTTGTCAATTCAATATAAAGATACCTACATTAAATAAAGTGAGCAATATCAAATATTTTGAAACGGTTGTTAAATTACGGTTCAGGATATTGAAGTATTAGCTAATTACGCCATTCTTTGGCACCGTTTCCATGATTTCAGCTGCAAGGCTCAGGTCCAACCCTTTAAAAGGTACCGGCACATAATTCCCAACTCCTGCAAAGTTCAGTAGGATGAAGATTACCTTTCCAGCTTACAATGTCAGGTGAGTGGACTTAGAACATGGCAGAGGGGAGAGTGCCACTAAAGCTGGGTTTCTTTTCTTTCAGTTCCCATGGGCTGGCCTCTGTGCACCACACAGACTTGCCCCACTGCCTTTCAGACACGCTGGTAATGCTTATTCCCCACGGGCTTATGTGTACATTCTTCTACCAAGAAGATGAATAAAACATGTTCAGCTTTATATTTTTTGCACTTTATGGTTACTTAGTCATCGCGCCTTCAGCTGAAAGTCTTTTCCAACAATTTTCAAGGCATACACAAACAGCTGCCACTTAATTCTAAATTTACTGATTTAATTTTCATATGCTCCTTCCACTTTACTGTTTTTCTGTAGTATTTACAAGAAAATAATAATGGAAGAATAATTCATTTGCTAAAGTCGGTTGTCATATTGCCACACAACGCTGAGCTTACGGAACAAAGTTCTGCATGCTTAGAGCACCTCGCACCCATGTTTTAGTCCCTGTTATTCTTTCAGACCCCGCAGTTACTCTTAGACTTTACCACTGGAGAATTTTAAAGGCGTAAACCTGTAATCCCCTTCTTAACGGTGTCCCTTTAGAACCTGGCTAATTTAGAAAAGCAGTATTTTGGCAGTATTTTCATGAAGCTTTGGTCTAGCTGACGGGCATTGCTGCCCATGGCAGGGAGATTGGATTAGATGATCTCTAAGGACCCTTCCAACCTAAGCGATTATATGATTCTAAGCGAGGACAAAAAAAATATCCTGAGAGGAACTGAGAATCATGAGGGATCTCAGGGAAGAGATGGATAGATGGAGAAAGATTTTGGAGTTCTCAGGAATCTGGTAAGAGAGTAGAAGAAGGGGTGAACACTGAAAGTACAGTATTTGAAGAAGCAGACACTGGATGGAGCTATTCAGTTCACCTAAAACTTCAGTAGTTTAATCCCACCACCACTTCAATTCTTCTACTAATTAAATCCCTTCTACTAATCCTACATTGAATCCTACAGTCTTCTACCACCTGCACGCACCTTCTACGTTTTTGATCAATTAAGTCTAATTTATAGAGGCAGTAGTACAGAACAGATCTGGTGAAGTGCTGGCAGTGAGTTGCACAGTACCAATGTTAACAGCATCCAAACCTTTTGTTTTGTACGGGTGTGCAAGGTTTCCAATTGCTCATCACAGCCAAAAATCCTGTTCTTGAATAGAATAACCAAGGAAAAATCACTAGGAAAGAGGACTAACCCCTGACCAAATAGTAAATATGAGTGCTAACCTCCCTAGGAACGTCCTCAGATGTTCTGGACTTCTCTTTACGCTGTGCTTCATTCCTTGATGGCAGAACACCTGCTCCTTCACTTGTCTTTTTGAGCAGGGAGAAATTTTATGAAATACAAGGGCAAGTGTAGAGTCTTGCATCTGAGAAAGATCAACCTCAAGTACCAGTATAGGTTGGGGACTCACCTGTTGGAGAATGGAACCAGGGGGTTCCAGAGGTGGGGGTTCCAAAGCCCTGGCACAGGCTGCCCAGAGAGGTTGTGGAGTCTCCTTCTCTGGAGACTTTCAAAACCTGCCTGGACACGTTCCTGTGTGACCTGCCTTAGGGGATCCTGCTCTGGCAGGGGGGCTGGACTAGATGATCTCTAGAGGTCCCTTCCAACCCCTGACTTCTATGGTTCTGTGTGCAGCATTACTGGATCTGTAGCATGACTTCTGGGAATCTTGTGCTCCATCCTACCAAACAATAGTTTACTTCCTAATGGGAAATGATGCTTGACTTGTTTTCCTTTGTTTGTCCTGTCAAATGTTAGTGGCCAAGTTTCTGTCCGAATGTTCACAAGGCAGACTGTTTACAGGCGCTAAACTGAGGGTACGTCCGCCTAGAAGTAGGTGTCTGTCACGAAACAGTGAAGATCAGGTTTTTATGTAATCAGTGAGGA
This sequence comes from Apaloderma vittatum, assembly GCF_000703405.1. Classification (NCBI taxonomy): domain Eukaryota; kingdom Metazoa; phylum Chordata; class Aves; order Trogoniformes; family Trogonidae; genus Apaloderma; species Apaloderma vittatum. The sequence goes on from NW_009701787.1 coordinate 34,798, forward strand.
TATCTTTGCATATGTGACACCAAAAAAACCTAATAGGGGACAAGTACAAAAATAAAACAAGCAAAGAATAATTAATTACCTTGCATATAGGAAAGCTTTAGCAGCAAAATATTAATATTATACCAAGAACAGCTCTTGGACTCTGGATACACGAGTCTCCCTTCCTTTTTCCAGCACAAACACATACACCACAGTGTTTTCTCTGGCTCTCCAATACCAATAAGAAGCAGCAGCATTATTTAGTGGTGCAGTCTTGCAGAGAATCACAAGACTACTGGACAAACAAGATGTTCAAGAAAACAGCAATCTGGGGGTTTCAAGAAAAGAGGTGCAAGGTAAGAAAGGCCAGAAGACACTGCTAACTTGAAGGAACGGTTCTGTATCGAACCAGAGTTGCTGTACCAAACAATCTCAAATAATTAAACTCACAAACTCTCTGAAAAATTATTTTAAGTCCACTGGTCTTCTCAGCACAAGGGGTTAGAGCAACTAGAAAGAAAAATATTACATGTTTATTTTCAGCAGTGGACAAACTAGTCTTAAAAAATGCAGCTGTGCCTTCTTCTCTCCAGAGAGTAATGCTTTTTTTTTTTTCATCCCCAACAGCAAGCTCACAGTTCAAAACATGTCATTAAGCTTTCACTGGTGTTATTTGGGTTTCTAGAACATGAAAATTTAAGTGCCAGACAAGCTCTTACCAGATTATTATGGACTTGAAAAGAATATAGGTGCTTTCTTGCTTCTTTTAGTAAATACTAGACACAGAATGGGAAAATTTTCTTCCCAAATACAGAGCAATACCAGTGACAACAGTCAGTAAAAAACATCTCCTCCTTACACTTTGTTTACTATTATACACTTCTTATAATTCTCTATTATTAACATTCATATTTTCTGATTCTTTTCACACTCTTGATTATTTTGTAACTACAGAAGAAGCATTTCTTTCTGTTACTATGCTGGCTGCACTTAAGCATAAACACAACTCCCTCTTTTCTAAATGAGACTCTGCCTATCTCTCTGATTCTCTGTCTTGTATGGTACAAGGCAGTCACACTACAATAAATTTTTGACAGACAGACATCTAATCATAAACACCTCTGGAAACTTACCACCAGACTTTTAGAAGATTATTTTTCTTCTTCATAGTGCTAGTTTCATTTTCCAGATACATCAGAACCCAACTAGGAAGCACTCAGGGAAAAAATAATCCATAAGAACAGCTTAGATAAGCAAGGAACAGCTAAATAACGCATGTGTGTTCACATTCTTTTCAAACTCGACAGAGACAGAACCTACAGTTTTGTCATCTGACATTCATATATATTAACAAGCATTTCAGGAAGCTTTGGAAGTTGAGACAGATGCCAAGCTGAATTCACCTGGGCTGTGGGAAAAGCTATGCTCAAAATCACAGAATCATAGAATCACAGAATGTGTGGGGCTGGAAGGGCCCTCTAAGGGTCATCTAGTCCAACCCCCCTGCAGTGAGCAGGGACATCTGTAACTAGATCAGGTTGCTCAGAGCCCCATCAAGCCTGACCTTGAATGTCTCCAGGGATGGAGCCTCCACCATCTCTCTGGGCAACCCAGTGTTTGACCACCCTCAGAGTACAGAACTTTTTCCTAATGTCTAATCAAAATCCACCCTGCTCTAGCTTAAAACCATTGACTCTCATCCTGTTGCTACACACCCTTGTAAACAGCCCTTGCCTGGCGTTCCTGTAGGTCCCCTTCAGGTGCTGAAAGACGTGACAGGCTCCTTGTCTACCCAGGGTCTGGAAACACACGGCCCTCTGCTCCCGCTCACCCACCCGGACCGGTGCCCAACCCCCGGGTGTGCGATCAGAGGCACTGCCATACACATTTACCCCCGCCAAGAACATAACTTGTATGAATAAAAATTTCTGTTTACTGCTAGTTCACACCCTGGTAACAAACACTTTGCCTAAATGTTCCATGCTAAGTCTGTTTAGACAACAGCAAAGCCAGTGGCCTGGAGTGGAAGAAGGAGAATCTGACGCTACGTTCTAGAGCTGATGGTACCGCTACGCGGCGGCTGCTGCTCAGTTTTCTCACAGTCCAGGACGTGCAGGTCTCACCTCGTTATGGGGCCAGCGAACACAAAAGCATTCCAGGTCCTCCAGTTTACACGCAGCTGGTGAAATCTTGAGGGGAAGAATGCTGCTCTGCCCAAGCTTTCATAACAGCCAATAAATTAAAAAAAACCAAACAACAAAACCCTCACATTTAAACCAATAAATAAATACCAGTAAAACAAAATGTTTGCAGTTTGTTAAAACCAATAAATTCTTCCCGCTGTGAAAGCAATGGGCGATGCTTTAAATCTAGGATGCTGCAGCTTCTGAGATGGCACGACTCACTCCGTTGGGACAAACACGGCTATTACTTCCTTGGCCATCTTCTGAGTGAATGTTCCTTGCATCATTGTAGATGGAAACAAATTCACATCACAAATAAAATGGGACAGAAAGAAAATCCACCAAAGAATAAGGCAATTCAGTTCAAACTAAATCTTTATTCATATGGAAAATACTACTTTTTCTTTTTGTAAATTATGCTAATAAATAAAAATACCCAGAAAGAACTTTGCTTGGAGTTAAGTGACTAGGTACAGCCACATGAAGCTTTTAATTCCCGTTAAAACCACACCAACAATCATGCAGACTGGCTACAAGAAAGCAATATAAACTATATTTTATTTTGTGCAATCTTATCATACAATCTTAATGCTACCTTCTTCTAAACCATTTCACATAGATTGAAATGCGATTTCAAAACAAATGTTATTAAGGGACACGTTCTACACTTATTCCACATATGGAGCTGTGTACAGCTTAAGCCCATAAATGTATAACGTAGGTAAGCATCTAAAGAAGGTAAAAGAAAAGAGGACCCCATTCTGAAAATTCAGACAAGTTTATAAACAGAAGAGAAGAAAAGCTCACACCTGTGAGTTCTCAAAAGACAAATACATTACTAAAGCATAACAATAAATTATATTAAATTTAATAATGTTCATCCTTAGAATGGTTCTTTCTGAGGAAATATCACTTAAAGCACACCAGAACTTTAATCGCCAGGAGTTAAACTGTAAGTTCACGCTTCTCAATTTCCCACTTGGATGCAATTTTGTTTTATAATAGGCTTCGGCCTTGTGAGCAGATTATTTACGATACATTTAAAAACAAACTGAAAAATGTTAAGCTGTGCATGGAACACATCTTCAAGGTGAGAAACAGGCACTTGACAGTATAATGTGCAAGGCAAAACCTTTACTGGTCACAGTATAAATAGTTTCTTCAGGAGCGGAATTAGAAGTTCTCCTCAGCCCATCTTGGAGAGCAGAACACGGAGGGCTGCTAGCAGACCTTCCTCTGTTCTTTTAGGTCAGCACCAACCACCAAACTAAATCCTAGCTCATGCCTTAGAGGGTATTCCATAAACCTATAAAATGCAGCATACTTTACCCAAGAATACTAATTCTTTCCTGTAATTAACCTCAGCACACGTACTTGCCAAAGGCAAATACAAAATTTACTGACAGACTAAACGTCACAATATAAATGCTAACCCTTTCTCCTCTACTAGAATTTTGTTTTAATATATAATGCCAATTTTACAAACACGTTTGCCAGTTACAAGATACTGTTTCGTAGCACAAAACTCTGACATTCTTTTATAAAAACTTAAGAACAATGTCTCTTAATGTCCCGTTAATACCAGGGGGAAAATCGATCAAACCAAACAAAAACATTTTGCTACAGTTTCTCTCCAGGCACATCTCAAAGCGAATCTCAGAAAAAATAGCTGTGCCCAAACTGTAAGCCCTAAGACTATACATTAATTGGAAGAGAGAGGAGAAAGAGAGAGCTAAGAAAGGAGTAATGTGGCAGCAACACGAACAAGGTACAAGCTTAGAAGAAAATTGCATGCATCCCTTTTCATCAGCATAAGCTTCTTGCAAAAATACAAGACATCCATTATACAAAGGTAGATACGCTCTCTTGTAAAAACGCAGATTTTCTCCAAAATGCTAAACTTGAGCTTCCGACTGTACTGGCCGTATTGCTAGTCAACAAGTTTTCAGTTCTGTTACACCAGTTTTAACAATCAGGAGAGAAAAGGCCTATTGTTCGTTTCTTAGGAAACTTTTGGTTTGGTATTTTTGTTTTGTTTTGTTTTTCTTCCATTAACTTAAAGCAGTATTTATACCGGTCATATGAGCAATATGGAAACCAACTTTGGATCTGACACCAGCCACACTGCTAATGAGAGACAATACGCTAGAAAGAGGCACTTTTAGTATTCTTATATAGATTTCAAATCTTAAGTATAACGCTTCACCTTCTGTTACCAAAAAAGGACACTATCAGTAGCTAATAAGACAGAGCTTTCTGACAAAAACGCTTCAGAAGCCGTGTGCATGCACATTACTTACAATGGCTCAGTTACTCAGTCACCCTGAAAAGGCCAGAGTAGAATTCAATCACTGCTTATGGAGCAGGGGGGAATGGACAACAAAACAAAGTTGTTTGTAGGATCAGGATCAGCTACTGTAAAAATGAAAACATAAGGCCTTCCGTACAAAGCAACTTATCCCTAGATTCAGCGCTACAGATACGGAATATTGAGGTCTTCTTGTACTCATTGCTGCTTTCCAAATTTTCAATCTTCTTTTATTTTTGGCATAACACGCCTCTTCAAAACCAAGAAGCTGAGCTTTGCCAAACAATGTTTAATACGTTAAAAAAAAAAAAAGAAAAAAAGAAAGAAACCCAACAAACAACCCCAACTCTGGAAGACCCATTTGACCTGACTATTGGAGAAGATCCTGTGACAGAAGGAATTACATTAGAACAGTATTTTCCCATTTCACACAGCGTATAGCACGTTGTGACAGTTGAGCATCTTGTATGCACAAGCTGAAGCATATGCTGAGGCTGAAGATTTGGAAAACAGTCTACTAAGTATAAGCACTCTCCCTGCAAGCAACAGATCAGTATTCTTCGTTAAAAAGGGACAGCATCAAAATTACAATTTTGAGTGGCCCTCAAATACTAGGAAAAAAACAGGACCTCAAGCTAGTGGAAGTTCCTACATAAGGCAGTCAAATTTACAACCAGTGTATACATTCACTAAGGAATTACATTTTTTTGGTAAAACCAACAATTCAACATACTGCAGAGTCTGAATGTGAAATATAGGCACAAAATAGATTCTCTACTCTTTTTTTTTCTTCAGTGTGGAAAACATAGCTATTTAACAATGTAATAAGAAAATTTACTATCAGGTGAGCAAAAATTTGTAACAATCTGAATAAAACAAAGTACTGTATAAAGGTGCAATATTGAGCAGATTTGATTTTGGTTTAAATGTATGAGTAAATCATGGAACCTTTCTCTTCTTATCTATAAAGTATTCCACATCACCAGCATCATTCTAGTTCTTCCCAGTTGTCAGTAAGGTTACCTTTGCTTTGTCGTCTAATGCTCACCAGCTTCCCAGCTGATTTGATACTCCACCTGGAGCTGTTTCCTGAGCTGGCCAGGTTTGTGTATTTTGTGGAGCCTTTGGTTTCATCCTCCCAGCCTGACCAGGCTGTATTAAAGTCACTTAAAGCAGTTGCCGCCTCGCTGGCGGAGTCAGTAGCGGTGATTTGAGGTGGTTCCCATCCCTCAATCTCATCCGGTTTCCTAGCTGGGACGTTCTGCTTTATCACCAAACTGTCCCAGAAACCTGGCTTCTTTTCAGACTTCATCTCTTCCTTTAGCTTGAGATTTGTGCTAGAAAAACAACAAAGGTGAGGTGACTCGTTTCTTCATTTAACAACGCGTGTGATGGTTCTTAATAAACATTCAATCAATTTATAATTTTTTTATAGCAAGGGATGCTAAGCAGTCGTCAGCCCTATGACAGCACAGCCATTACTGTCAACTTTGGGAAAAACAACCTCATGGACCGGTTAAGCCTAAACACAGCAGAATCTCACAGCGATAAATCAGAAGTGGACTGACTGCTATAACAAAAGAACTTAGACTGCCTCCCAGTGAATTACAGAGAACTGCCTTTGGAAATGCCTGAAGTGTTTTAGCGTGCATTAGAACAACCTAGGATTTTAACAAAAAAAAACACAAAGAACAAACCCAGAGGTAGGATAGCAGAAGGAATACGAAAATGTCCTGCCTACCACCAGCTTTAATAATCACTCCCTATGTTCCTCAGTTTCATACACCTGTTATCACCCTGCCAATTAAAACTTATGCCCTAAAGTAGTTGATGTATACAGTATTGAGACTTTAAAGATACCAGCATTTTTTTTTCATTAAGATCTGCACAATATTTTGGCAACAGCTGTTTTGTATCTCTGGTGAGAACTCCGAAAATTCCCCTCCCAAAACCAAGAAAAAACTACCTTTGTTGTAATTTCTCTTTGAGAGAGACATTTGAAAGGCTACTCATATTATTACATATTTTATCCCATCAAGACCCTTCAGTCTGAATTATTTCATATTTGCAGTGTGGAGTATTTAATATATTGGATGTGAAATGTTTATGCCTAAGTTTATAGGCAGGGTTATGTATGTAATCAAATAATGGACCACGAGGAAAGGCTTAATACCAGTGGTGAAACACACAACCTTCAAGGTTCAATGAGCTAAATAGAAAATTGGAAACATTATCTGCTAGTAGCATACAAATTCCTTAGCCACAAATAAAACGAAGATTGACATTTTTTAATATTTCTATGTAAAAAGCTTTTTTACCATTAATGATAGCTTGACCCTACTATATTTAAATAGAAGCCACTGAATCAATACCTTTAAAATTACTTTCCTTTACTGAATTTTGAATTTATGATCACATTTTTCAGGATTTTCCTCTTGCTAAAGCCAGTCACAGACTCCAAACACTCTTCTAACATTTAATGGGTAGCACACTTGAAAAGCTGCATTTTTCTTTAAAAGGAAAGTTAAAATCATGGTATTCAGTTACAGGAAAATACTCTCAAACTTAAACTACAGGCAGTTTTCACAGTGATGCTAAAATAGCTATTTGTGGTAATGGTTTTCATACTTCTGCTCTCTTCACTGGGTTACTTGGTTCTTATATTCAACATCAATTGCAAAAGATACTTGAAGCAAACTAGCATCTTAGTAACACTCATAAAATTACACAGGGACAGTAACTGGGATCTTTGGGGAAGTTTTATGGAATGGAAATATATGTATTTATATTCTAAATTTGGGGGGGTTTATACACATATATACAAACACACACACCCTATATGCGCATATATACACTTGTATACTGAAATACATATATTTCAAAGTAAACTGGAAACAAAACATACTAAAACAAGTCTTAATTAAAAATAGTATTTGGCTGGAACAGCTGTACTGATAAGGTGGCACACTTTTTCCTGTTTGCAACCCAGGTAGTAAGGCAGCACACGTGGGTAAAGCCTAAATATACTTGTAACAGCACAAAAGTTGGTCCTGGGAAGAGTCTGCTCTGTTCAGAGAACAGCTCTAACCACAGAGGCAGCAGAACTGTTCCAAGTCATGGAGTCACAGAATGTGTTGGCCTGGAAGGGACCTTTATAGGCCATCTAGTCCAACCCCCTGCAGTGAGCAGGGACATCTCTAACTAGATCAGGTTGCTCAGAGCCCCGTCAAGCCTGACCTTGAATGTCTCCAGGGATGGAGCCTCCACCACCTCTCTGGCCAACCTGTTCCAGTGTCTCACCACCCCCACAGCAAAGCACATCTCATCTAAATCTACCCTGCTCTAGTTTAAAACCACTGCCCCTCATCCTGTCGCTACACAGCCTTGTGAACACTCCCTCCCCAGCTTTCCTGTAGCCCCCTTCAGGTACTGGAAGACCACTATAAGGTCTCCCTGGAGCCTTCTCTTCTCCAGGCCGAACAACCCCAACTCTCAGCCTGTCCTCCTAGCAGAGGTGCTCCAGCACTTTGATCATTTTTGTGGCCCTCCTCTGGACCTGCTCCAAAAGCTCCATGTCCTTCTTGTGCTGAGGGCTCTAGAGGTGGACACAGTGCTCCAGGTGAGGTCTCACCAGAGCAGAGTAGAGGAGCAGAATCACCTCTCTTGACCTGCATCTCCTGACGTTTCTTTTGATGCAGCCCAGGATGCAACTGGCTGGCTGGGCTGCGAGCACGCATTGGTGGCTCACGTCCAGCTTTTCATCCACGTATATCCCCAATTAAAGTCCTCAGCTCCAACAGGGAAGATTTGCAGATCCTGGTATATAGCTACTTCACATAATCTTTTTAGATCTAGCCAAGACTTCAAAAGAGGAAGCAGAGCATGTAAGAAAAAAAAAAATAATTTGTAAACTGAACCATAATTAATCCCAAAGAGGGAGGGTGGGAATGACCCTTTCAATCAGAAACTTTTACTCCTCTTCTGCTGTGAAAAATTATTGCGTAGGTAAGTTCCCTTTTTGTCCCGACAGACCTTAAAAGTTTATCAATATCTGTCCTTTCCTTACACAGCATGCCATAAGCCTTTCTCTGTGATTTAACTTTCAGGAGTTGAACACTACTGCTTTTCAGTGCCTAGTGTTAGATATCAGGAAAAACTTCTACACTGCACAGATTATCAAAGGCTGGAACAGGCTGCCCAGAAAGCGGTTGAATCGCCATCCTCGAACGTATTTAAAAGGTGTCTAGACATGGGGCTCAGGGACAGTTTAGAAGTGGGCCTGGCAGAGTCAGATAACGGTTGGACTTGATGATCTCGAAGCTCTTTTCCAACCATAATGATTTTATGATTCTAATGATTCTATGATTCTAATGATTCTACTTCCATGACCTCACACAGCTATTTTCTGTTTCCAGTTCGTGCATTTCGATAGCAGATAGACCAACTGATTTTACTCACCCTTTGGATTTTGGAGACTTGCACCCTGCTAGCAATTGCTGTTCATCATCTTTATTGAACATAGACGTCACTTCCTTCCAACCCCGGAAACTTGCACCTTGAACCTACACAGAGAAGTAAACATTCTCATAAATGCAAATTACAGACTTACAAGCCCAGCGTAGGGCTGCCCATGCTGGCTCTGGGTGGCTGACAGGCAGCAACAGCCCTACCTCTTGTGTACTGTGCCATGGAGAAGTTAGCAGCTCTACACAGCAAACTCTAAGATTTAACCTTCTCTGCACTCAGTATTCCTATTTTTAACTCACCCAAAACTACTTCTTCTGGCCCTGCAAGCAAAAAAGTTAAGAGCACTGGCTCACCAGTGAAATGTAAAACGTGGCACTGGTGCACGACAGCGTGATCTCTAAATTTACTGCGACAGCTAAATGTGTAGAATAAATTTTTTGTTCCACAATATGAAAGATGCGATTCCCTCTCCCCAAAAGTGAAGAAAATATGATTATTTTTGACAGCATGCCTGGGGACTCTAAGAGAAATGCACATGTGAGTGCTGAGCACAGAATATGGAAGTTGCTCTTCCTTCTCACAAGGTCTAGTAGGAATGGCAGTGACAGTCTATCAGTGTTACCTGATTACATTAAAAATACAACAATACATTATGAAGTAGAATAAACACTCAAAACGAAATTGTAGTTGTCAACACAAGTGAAGGCTAATTCATCACCTACTATTTATTATGTTTCAGCCTTTTCTGCAGAACTCACCAGCACAAATTAGTATCACTCTGACATTTAGGTTTTAATTGATTAGTTTATAACTGGTACATCTATGTAGGCCTTAAATCGTGAAATATCACCTACGAATGAAGCACAAACACCAGACAAGAAAATACTGGTGCTGCCACCTCCTCACCTTTCAGAAACCCACAACCTTTAGCCCTTCCAGGAGTGAAACATCACCCTTGTTATCATCACACGTTAGTCACGGAGTATTTTCACCTCTTGTTCTCCTGTTGCACTGTGACCTACACCTTCAGTTCCCATCCACCTTCCCTACTCACACCTGAATCACCTCAGCTGCTCCAACTCACGAGACATAGCAAGTCTATTTTGGCATCATGAGAAAGATCTAGTCTAGACTCAGTTTCACTTTGGTGAGATACAAACATGGATTCGGCCTTTGGCAAAGCTCTGGAGAACTCTGAAGAGGGAAGGCTGAGCAAGCCCAGAGCAGTTTCCAGCTCTCGTTCAAACGATGAGGACAGACTCAGTACATGAGGGCCAGGTTCACCACCAGCCAGGCCTCCACAACTGCTCTGCTCCTCTCTTCCTAAACCCGTGTCTGATCCTACCATAAACCACAGCATTCCTCATGGCTTCGTAAGAAAAGCACAGCTTCCACATATTTTTTCCCACTATGAGAATAAAGTGAGTACAGATTATTATCATGCTTAATTTAAACATAAGCTTTCTATTTTTACTTATGTTAAAAATACGTAGACAGCTAACTTCAACATTGCATCCCTGTGGCTGACTTACCAGACCCACCTCACAGAAGACTGGTACCGTCAACAGCATAAAACAAACCCAGACAAGCTGCAGATGATACCTTCAACCAGGTACCTTGCTACACACGATCCTTGTGTTTAAACTGCCAGACTCTCCAAGCAGCACTGAACATTTAATGCTTCTGTGGTGTAAATAATGTTCTGAAGCCTCAATTTTAGTCTATATGGGCCTAATCCTGTTATCTGTTGTTCAGTTAAATTCCCTAACAAGTTTAACATGAGGATTTGTTGCTCTGATTTGGCTTCCTCTCACTGCAAAGTACTCCGTCCACAACAAACTTCCAAAAAAAAGGAAGAATGTGTAACAGGTTGAAGGAAGTGGTCTGTTTAAAGAAATAAAGAAGAAAATAAATTAGAGGGAAAATTCTAGAAAGCACTTAGCTTTTCATATGTTAAAAAAATCCTACATCTTCTGCTATATTACTCAAAGGAACCTTTGCTGCCATAGGCAAATCCACAGGTAAAAGCAGCACATAACAACTCTTACTGCCTTATTCCTTGAGGCCTTTAAACTGGAAAAAAAGACTTAAATACAACTCAGTGATCTAATTTATATACAAGCTTGTCTTTCTTCACTAACAAAGTTTCATCAAGCCACTGCCACATAATAAATCTGAAGATTAAAACCCCAAACAAACATAAAACCTTGTTACTGGTTTTTAGATAGCAATTTAACACAGAGAACTAGCTTGACTTAAATTACATGTGCCTTTAAGGAACAGCATTGATGGAAGACTATTTGGAGATAAGCATTTATACATATGCTTATGTTCAATGTAAAAAAGAGTGTACCTACTCATACACCTTCTTTCAATCTAGCACATCATACCTACTTCACCAATACAACTCTAACGCTTGTTGCATTGGTTTAGAAGCCCAAGCAATCCTTCAGGAAAAAACAACAAAAACAAACAACCCCAAACCATTTCATAATAAAATCCTGTTCACGTGTAGCCCCAAGCTTTCCGTATTTTTAACTTCAGATACTTTTTAAATTTCATTTCATTTAGCCTGACTCTGATTTACAGGTATCTTTAAGAACAATTATTAGAAAATTCAGTGTCAAGCAGATAGCATGTGCAGGTCTCCAGCCAAAAATTTACAAACTCTGCGCTCTTTCTGCCCTTATGTAAATCAGCACCTGTACACACTGCATTGTACCATTTCTTAGTATTTTCATAAACAAGTACTCCCACACTGGATCTATGGCATTTGGTAGGTGCATACAAGGATAATAACCATGTAGCAGATTTTAACTGATTTATTCTTCCCTCAGCTGGCCCTTAGGGGAAACATACCTCAAACCTTTAAGACATACTTCCACCACTTACTTATTTGGAGTTTCCAAAGGACACACTGCCAAGATAATCTACGTAAGAGCATCAATGTCCAAGTAGACCATATTTGACTAAAATGTGATGAAAACTGCACAAAGCCTACTGCGTATTAAATGGACTAGGCTGAAAGAAACCCCGCAGGTGCAAAGGCAAAACCAGAACTTCTGCCTCCCATGCCTAAGCCTCCTTTTCCATAGCTGCCTGCACCTGCACTGATCTTGAGGCATCTTCTCAGCAGTGCCACAGTTAAGAATATAAACCTTAGCAAAGGAGGAGGTCAGGTACTTATTTCACACTTCCAGAAGCTTCTTGCTAACTACTGAACTGTTTTAAGACAATAATCCTTCTTTTTTACTACAGCTGTCATGGGACTGCCAAGCTCGGCTCTCCCTGAACAGCATCTTCCATTGCCACACAGACAGACTGCGAGAGCAGATGGGCTGGGCTCCGAATCAGCTGTGAATTTCTTACATTCTTACAGAGCATCTGGAGGAAGATCCAGATCCCAGAACAATTAGCTTCCTTGCAACAGATGTCAAATGAAGGTCAATAACCAAAGAAGTGACATTTGGTAAAGCTGACTCCTCACCACACTGGAGACGTATTCCATGTAAAAAGATTAAAGTTATGCAAGGTATGAAAACTCAGTACTGATATGGTCTTAAAGCATCCAGCAACTTGCTTTGTTCTGTAATTCATTTTTACGACGCAATCGTATACAGAAAACTCAAAAATACTACTCCTATAATGTTCAAAGAAGTTTATATACATAACTGGCTAGCTTGTATTCTCAAACCTTGAAAGTATTTTTCCATGTGTCAGTGGAAAAAAGAAATAATTCAACATTCAACGTTTATAGAATCAAACAGCCTTTACAGCTGGAAGGGACCTCTGGAGACCATCTAGTCCAGTCGCACTGCTCCGAACAGGGTCAGCTTGAGCAGACTGCAAGGAGCGTGTACAGCTGGGTTTCAGTATCTCCACAGTTGGAGAATCCACAACATCACTGGGCAACCTGTTCCAGACCTTCACTGCCCTCATGGTGAAAACTTTTCTTCTTATGTTTAAAAGATATTTCTTCTATTTCAGTTTGTGCCCATTGTCCCTTACTCGTTCACTGAGCACCACTGAGAAGAGTGAGAAACCTTTCTTACTGCTCTTCATTTTCCTCACCAGATTTAACTCTAGGTGGGCTTCATCTTTCCTAAACCCCATCCTTGCATGCTCAAAGAATGTCTCTCTATTCTCCCCATGTCACTTGACCCTGCCTCCAACTCCTGTATTATTTCTTTTTATGTTTGAGGTTTTTTAGGAACATCTTGTTCATCCAGACAGGCCTCCTATCACTTTTGCTTCTTGCTCCGCTTGATGGGTTGGGCTATTCTTGAGCTTGGAGGAGGCGATCTTTGAAAATCAAAGCTGACTGATAATACTAGAACAGAACCAGGTGTACGTCAAAATTCCATTTAAAAAACAAACAAACAAACATAAAATTAAAAAAATAAATCAAGTGAAATGCCCATGAGGAAGTGCTAAGAAAAGAGAGCACTATTAAAAAGGACTAGAATTGTAATATCAGATGTTAGAAGGTCAAAACCTTTAGAGGACCAGGTTGGATGCTGCAGTCTACTATTTCTCAACAATGTTAATAAGAAGCAAAGGAGAAACTTCAAGGTGCCATTTCAGTACGCTGTGTAGGATTACAGACTGGTCTCATACCAGCTTGACTATGAGAGCACAGAGTATGCCTATGAGAACAGTCATTAATAAAGTTTCTCCCTTATCTTCCGTTTTAGATCGTGAAAATCTGTGCAGCACAACACCCTGTGCAATCACCTAAACGCATCAGTAGAAATGAAATTACACATACATTATAATCCATCAGGCGGCAAACGACTGAAAAATCAACATCTGTCCCAATAGGCATCCAAAAAGCTGGAGCACAGATTCTTTCCCTCTTCTAGAGGAAATCCCAGCGTAGGAAGTACTCTTTCACCACTGTGAGAAAGCTTCCATTTAATTAGCATATTTTCTGAAACTGGGGGTACAAGTAGTCACTTGTAGAACATCATGTAAAGGATGCAGTGTGTATCCTCAGTCAAACTTGCTCCTGTTTCTCACCCTCGCTCCCTTCCCCTCTGTTTTCCAGTGCTTTGCTATCTGTGCCCATCTGTCAGACAGATTCCCAGAGAGAAGTATCACAAGGTGGCAGATCTGGTTTATCAGACACTGCCGCTGAAAAGAGTTAACCCAGTCCATCACCTCCTCATATTGATACCGCCTTCCTTACGTTATGGTTTTGTACTCCTGTGACGCTCTGGAAAACCAGTCAAACTCACCAAGCTAGAAGAAATCTAATTCACTCCCTTTTTGCATTCCTTTGGGTTAGTGATAAGAATCAACTCATTAAAAGATGTCAAACAGTCACCAAAGAATGTCAAAGTTAAGGGCAACAGCACATTTTTTGTAGCAGCAGCTACTACAGCAGGTCAAGCACTCTCTGACAGTTGCAGTCATCTATCCACTTTCTTCCATACACAGAGTCATAGAATGGTTTGGGTTGGAAGGGACCTGAAAGATCATCCAGTTCCAACTCCCCCCACCATGGACAGGGTCACCTTGCGCTAGACCAGGTTGCTCAAACCCTCGTCACCCTGGCCTTGAACACTTCCAGCTTCTCTGGGCAACCTGTGCCAGTGTCTCACCACCCTCACAGTAATGAACTTCTTCCTAATGTCTAATCTAAATCTACTCTGCTCTAGTTTAAAACCACTGCCCCTCATCCTGTCACTGCCCACCTTTGTGAACAGTCCATCCCTTTCTTTCCTGTAGGCCCCTTTCAGGCACCAGAAGGATGCTGTTAAGGTCTCCCTGGAGCCTTCTCTTCTCCAAGCTGCACAGACCAAACTCCCTCAACCTGTCCTCACAGGAGAGGTGCTTCAGATCATCTTTGTAGCCCTCCTCCAGATACACTCCAACAGGCCCATGTCCTTCTTGTGTTGGGGGCTCCAGAGCTGGACACAGTACTCCAGGTGGGGTCTCACAAGAGCAGCATAGAAGGGCAGAATCACCTTCCTAGACCTGCTGGACATGCTGCTTTTGATGCAGCCCAGGACAAGGCTGATCTTCTGGGCTGCCAGCACACGTTGCCAGCTCACGTTAAGTGCTTCATCAACCAGATCTCCTAAGTCCTCCTCTGCAGGGCTGCTCTCAAGTTACTCATCATCCAGCCTGAATTCGTGCTTGGGATTGCCCAGACCCAAGTGCAGGACCTTGCACTTGGCTGTGCTGAACTTCATGATGTTTGCATGGGCCCACCTCTCCAGGCTGTCAGGGTCCCTCTGGATGTCATCCCTTCCCTTCAGCGCGTACATACAACTCTGTACATAGAGTAGCACTTCCCCAAACTTACCCCCTAAGCTTCACTCCATCAACTCAACCTTTATAGTATCGACTCAAATGAATCAACTGTACATAAATAGTATATGTTGACTAAAATTTTTCTTCCTTTAGATAAGACAGAGAAAAAATGTCTACTGACAGTTAATTTTATAAAGTGCCCCAGAAAGGGACAGCTCCTCTTAACTTGGAAGTCTCCTACAAAACTGAGAGGTATTCTTCCAAAAAATGACGTTACGTATAACATTTTTTATCACATTAACATATTCTGATGATTTACATGTCTCTTAGCTTCCCATGCTAGGAAAACAGGCAATGAGTATTAAATGAACAAAAAGTCAACTGGGAAACCGTAAAGCACCAGTAAGAAGATTTTTCCGTTAATGTTACTGTCAAAGGTACACAGTTTATCATTAGAGCTCTAATAGAGGGCAAGAAGTTCAGGAAAAATTAGGCTAGAAGGCAATGAATCAGGAATACTAACAGTTGAGTATATGCTATAGAGGTAGATAGTCCTAAAAGCAAATTTTAAGAGTACACTGCACAAAAAAAGAGTATGTAGATATAGATGAACATATAATAAAAAGGAAGACTACATAAATTTAGCTGAAAACAGTTAAATCCATCCATCAGATAGATGTGGTTAATAAACATGAACATCTTATTATGGGACAGGAAAAAGCACAGAATTCAATCAAGTCAAAGAATAATAATAAGGATCTGGGACAGTATTTTAGAGGTGAAAGACCAAGAGTTCACATTTCAAAGCAAGAGATTTAACTACGTTCAAATATTACTCTGACTCTAAAATGGTACTGCTTTATAAGCGTATTTTCAATATATTCCTGTTAGACTTTTCTACCTCTCGACTGCTTGGCCAGCAGGGCTCTGGAGCACAAAAGTCACTCTCTGCAGGCTAGAACAAGCTACATGACAGAGTCTTAGTGACCAAAAAAGAGCAATTATGGGGGATTCTTGCTGTATACCTGCAGTGGGAATCAGCATGTTCAATGCCATTGTGCAGTTAAGCAGCTAATCCCTAAACAGTCACTGCTCAGCATGTATGAAATGAGATTTCCAGAAATTTATATTTTAGCCAAGTATTAGCAGACCTTCACAAGTATTTTCACAGAGGACTGACAACTGGTGAACCAAAATCCTCCAGCGAAGCAGAGGCACTTCACAACACACTTTCAGAAATTTTTTTATAAATATAAACAAGAACGGATCTTCCTCTCAACCTTGTCTGAGAAGAAACAATTGTTTGTTCTACAGCTTCCCTCCCTCCTCCCCCTGAAAAAAATGAACCTAAAATAAAAAGCTAGTGATGGAATTTTCCATTCATGTAACTTACAGTTCTATAAAGTTAAAATAAGTGTTTTATAATAAAAAAATGCCAATGAGCATTAATTAAAGAAGCACTGTTCCCACATAGTAGGAAACCTATTTGTAGCATGCAAGAAGTCAAATAACAGAAGGTGAAAAAAAAAAAAAAACCACCTCCAAATTTGTCTTCCAGACATAAAAGCATTTGGCAGAGCAGGGGAATTTCTCAACTCGACCAACTGCCAGTGTGCAGACCAACACTTAGGCTGTCCTGTGGCACGTACGAACTGAAACTCCAGAATTTGGTTCTACCAGAATGTTCCAAACACCTCCAAATTTCGTTATTAAAATGACTTATTTTGTTTCTCAAAACTCTTTGTCTCTTTTGGAAAGCTGGCATACTAATAACTGTAGATGAAGTCTCCAATGTGCTTTTACGTCAGCAGCAGCTCAGCGCGTCGCTAAGACCCCCACAACAGCTTTGCAGAGGCCGGAGGACCTGGTGTAGCATGAACACCAGTTCCAGATGTCTGCCCTTCACAGAGCACCACTGGAAGGTTCACTGTTCCTCACTGTGAGCCATCACCAGGCTTTTTAAACCAGCCGTACCTGCCTTATGGGAGAGCTGTGAAGAGAGAGCTAGAAAAACTGAGTGCTGCAGTCAGCCTGCCCTCCCTCACCACTGAGCGGGCAGCTTCAGCTCGAGCAGAAACCACAACCATCTCCCGACCTCCAGCTCCAGCTCTTAGCACTGGCTCCCACTTCTGCACCTCCAAACTGAGGTCAAAGGCTTGCCTCTGCAAATGAGCATCAGGACTGTCCTAAAACAGTACTAAAGCCTAAAACTTGGGCTTTAAGAGACCAAAAAGGCTGTTTCCCTAAGGGGCTGACATACCCTTCATCCACTGTCCTGTTCTTCAAGAACTTTGTTGTTCCTCACCACACTGCTTCAACATGGAGACTGTTTTATTCATGACACATGCATACTGGAAAGGCCACACATATAATTCATCAGCTTTTTATTAACATATTAAAGAGTTTGGAGCTTCTATAGTATCACTGTACTAACAGCTTCCCAGACAACAGAACAACCAAATAAAGTACAGAAGCGCTTTCAGAAGAAAACAATAGAGAAAGAGAAGATGAGAAGGATAAAGTGTGCTGTTTTTTGTGAATAAATTTTTTAAGACAAAGAAGGTTTTACTTTAAAACACAAAAATACTGCATCTCCATGGTTTGCCTGGTGCCTTTTGTTTAAGTCAAAACACACACTTAGCAAGTAGTCCTGAATGACTAAGTAAGGGGCAGCAATGCTTCAATATAAAATAGATTAAATTTAAAGAATCTCTTTCTAAACATTCGTCATCTGACATAAAATGAACAGTAATTTATGTTTTCATAAAAGGAATACATTTCTTCTAAAAAGTATAAAAAAGGTATCGTACAATCTGACTTCCATTTTCAGTGAAAACTATATTACATCCGAAGTACAATAAAAAGAAGAGACAGATGTTCAGTTTATACATATTAATGTAAAGTATCCTATTACACTAATGAACCTATTTTTAAATGCTTTTCTCTATACCTATGGAATTTCAAAACAAGCTCTAGCATATCATAACAACTTCCAGTTCTTTCATCTTTTACTAATGTATTCTAAGAACATTAAAAAAAGATTCTTGGACACATATCAAGGTAAAAAACCCACTTAACTTGTATGCCTACTTTCTTTTCTGAAAGAGATATGAGATAAAATCCTTAACATCTTGTGCTCAGATAGCCAGCTGAGCTACACATGAAGGAATGAATAACCCAAACTCCTTCTACTTCTCATGTTTTCATCGCCGGTTACAGCTAGAACTTACTGCTTCCTTAGATTTCATTTCAGTTATTCCTGTGACTTCTTATTTACATTTTGTGTTTTCATATCTATCATGTGGAAGACAAAAATTAAACCTTTCCATCCCTATTAACGAAACTAAGTAAGACACTCTTCTAACTAACACTGCACCACTAATATTATTTCAAAGAGAACTCTATGACCAAGGATCAAGTAATCATAAAATCATCAATGAAGTACACAAATACCCTCCTTAATCAGGCTGTACATGAAAAACGGGTAACTTCCTAACACACATTGACTGAAATATATATGATAGAAAACTTTATTCTTCCAAAGAACATGTATTTACCTTTGTTGCAAGTTGTGACACTGAAGATGATGAAACTTCATCATGAAGAAACTGGTCTTTATTCTCAAAAAAAGGATAAAGATAAAAAAGGCCCACAGTCAGTTTTCGTTTGACAATTAGCAGTGACACATTTTAGAGTATTCATAAATACTGTTACTCTATTCAGCCTATCATAGAAGACAATTAAGAAAACACAATCACAATGCAAAGCTAAGCGAACACCACTATTAAAATAAGAGACATGAACAAAATTGCACTAAGAATGACAAATGCTGCACCAGAAGCAAAAAAACAAAAATCAAACCCTTACCAAACCAGAAACCCCATGCCCCAGAGATCACAAAGACCCTTGCATCATAACAATTTTTGTACAATTGAAAGAAAAAACTTAATTTGAATCTTAATAATTGTTTGTGGTTTTTTGATCTACCCTAATTTTCTGAATAGCATACTCTATGATGGTCTACACAGGCCGTAGGCTGGGGACAGAGCAGTGTCTCAGTATTATTTTCCACCTTCACATTAAAAAGCATTACATTTCTTTAACTCAAGGATGAACTCTTACCCACATGCCTCTCTATTTATAATTGCAGATTTCTGAAGGAAACCAAAGCACTGAAGATGCTAGTGTAGGTGATTCAGTAGGGGAGCATTTTTGTCCTTCTCTGAAGCAAGCTGGCGTCTTACTGCACTCAGGCCATCCTGCTTCTATCAAAGTTCTCTTCAAGACAGGACAAGTAAGATCAGCGTCAGGAATATTTAGAGGCCAAAGAAAGATATAGAAAGTGGGGCATAGCGTATGGGAATTATGTAATTTTAACTTTCTTCAGTCAGTGTTTTAATGAAAAAAATGCCTTTTTTTTTTTTTCCCACTCTACATATATCTTGAAATGCAAAACAAGGAGAGGTACCTATAACTGAAATTACTTAACTCCAGTTCCAAGAAAAAACAAGATTACAACAGACTGGTTTATGGAAAGTATCTTTGAAGTGGCAGTTATAGAGACTCCCTGTATTAACTGTGGTCCATTTTTTGCTTATGTCAGCCCCTTACTGCTTCAGTCAAATTTATCAACTTCCTTTTCAAATAAAGTAAATGCTAAGGAGCTGCTCTGTAAGTTTAATATTTGATTTAGGGTTAACTCCACGTGCAGATAACCACGGACACGCAAAACACACAGTATCCCAGCTCCGACACGTTACCAAAGGCCTCCCTCACTTTGCTAACAGCATCAGGAAGAGGGTGAGAAAGCCGGTATGGGAAGCGTTGGGTACTCCTTGTCATGTGGGGAGACTAGCTTCAAATCCATGCATCTTTTCTATTTTTATTTCTTATACTTTTAAATATATTTAGATTTGCATTTCTTTATTTGCCTATTAATGTTTCCATTTAGTTTATAAGCAATACTTTTATACTGTAGAAGGGACAAGGAAGGAATTAGGAGCATTTCTACAACCAGTATGAAGTCCATCATACTATAGTTCAATAAGAACCATATATTGAAACAGAGGGATTTGTAGATAGGACTTGGGACAGAACACAAAGTCAGGAACTCCTATTATCACCTAAAATGAGACTATTACTTCCTGTGGATCTTAAGAACTTTTTTTAACTTCCGGATTTCAGTTAGCTGTCTTTAACACAGGAGGAAGTTATTGCAGATGGGATACCAAAAGTGACAAAGTTAAGATTTGTATAGTACTCTAAAATTAAATTCAATTACTTTCCCTTTTCTCGACTGCCTCTTTTTTTTTTTTGTCTCTTTTTCCTTTTTAGAGAATTATTGGCAATGTTTTAAATGGAAATGCCACACAAATACCATTTCAGAAATTTCCTTGTTTTTCCTCAACACTCTTGGCTCTCAAACTTTCGGATGAGGTTGCAAAGCCTTAAACTTAACATGGTGACACCTCTGCTTGAGCACAGGGTAAGGGTTAAAGAATACTTCATCCGATTTGCTTGAATTTTTCCCAAGAAGAAAAAAAATAAGAACTAGAAGAGCCTCAAGGTAAAGTATGGTAAGAGGAGAAATAATGTCAGCCATCCAGAGCTACCAGTTTCAACAACCAACAATACCATCCCCAGAAGAAACAAGACACCGTTAGTACCTTCCAAAGAGGAAACGCCTCTCATTTTAATTCTTCCAGCTCTCCAGGTATCATAACAAGTGTAATAAAAATACGAAGGTGCATAAAGAGCCTTCACGCTCCACTACAGAGAAAAGATGGAAGTGTGAAGGAATAGAGCCTCTAACAAGCTGGAGTACAAGGAAACAAGAGCGTGAAGGAACTTTCCCAGAGCAAGCTTCTAGGGGGAAACCAAGAGTGACTAGTCAGACAGCCTAATAAAAAAATGAATACCATTGCTGATAAAAGATGTAATTCACAATAAATAGTAGACAAAAAGGGGGGTCTATTTGCTTCTTTAAAAGTGTTGACAACTAGGGCTGTGCTTCTGTGTTAACACAGCATTACTGCGCATGAACATGCAAGTCACTACTTCCTAAGGGATGAGACAGAAATTTACAGTTAGTATGCTCATGCAGCAGAGGTTGATGGTAAGAAAACAACACAAAGTTAAAAGATACAAAATACAAAGATTAAAAGATACAAAACCCTCAGGAAAGCAACTGGTGAGAACCCAGTACCTAAAATACATTTTTAGGGATGGAAGACCTATCACGTATCCTTTCAAGATGCACTGCCCAAGAAAAGGAGACTTGGACAACTATGGAGTGCTCATGATGTCCACCCATACATCTCGTGTGCTCCCAGTAAATCCTAATGGAACCTGGCCAGCAGGTTTGAATTTAGCAGTCTCAAAGAGAGTGGATTTCAAAACATTTTGTGGGAAAACCATCTTTGGGGAAAGCAGAGAGAAAGAGACCAATGGCCCAGGGCAGGAAGAGAGTTCAGGAGAAGCACGTGTGGGAGTTCAGAGCCAGCCCTGGCCCACACCCCACCGCAGGGCACTCTGCAGTAGGGATGGGTAGGGAGGGGACCAGTGACACCACTGGGAAGACCTGAGGAGAAAAGACAAGAAGACACAAACAACTCATCTTCACTTGTTTCCCACAGAATAATTTCCGTTTTTCAGTGACACACATCTTCTGATATTTATTCTCTACGCCTATTACCGTTCAGAGATCAGGAAGCCTATTATTTGGTTTTTCATATCTTCTTTAGGAGACAGGCTACTGTACAGCCACATGTAAAGAGTGAAGCTAAGCTTTCCTTATCATAGTGCATAACATATGCTGACACTGAATGCACACAAATTATTTGAGAGCATTTTAATCTGGCTGGTTTACAGTTACTTCAATTCATTTTTTACTTGATTTTGAAAGAAAAACGCAGACTGCATCATCGCATTTAGTAACTAACTGCTAACGCTAGTGGGAAATGCTGATCAGCAACTTGAATAGCCTTCCAGTTCTGGCAGGGGAAGGTTGGTATGCACAGCGTGTTTTCATAAGGAAACAAGTGCCCTTTTGTTGGACACACTGCAAACCATAAGGTACTCAAGGGATTAATTCAACTAGCACACAAGCCTTTTTGTACAGAGATCAAAACTGTAATCTACTTCCCTCAACTTCCTTTGTGGTAAAGTAATTAATTAAGTCTCCTTGGATCATTCATAATTCAGGGCAAGATGAGGGATGCTGGACATCAAAGAGTTAAGGCAAATAACAGCACATCTCACCCTGCATGCCCTTCTTTCTCGCTCTAGCACACAAAATGTTGTGTTATCAATTTTCTCTACCGGGTTATGGAACCTTCCCATCGTACACACACTAGCTGTCAAAGCCGAGCTTACGTAAGAATAAACAAGCTATTATCAAAAGAGTAGGTCCTTTTGGTGCAAATTCTCGTCCTTCTACTGACCTATCACATCCACTCTGCCTATCATCCATCATGTCTCATTAAGGACTGAGCATAATTTAAAGTCTAGATTATCACACCTCTAAGTGCAAATTAGAAAATTTACATTTGTGGTTAATAACAAGTAGAAAAAAACCCAAACCCAAACAAATGCCACCTCAAGAGTATTTAACGTAACTCTCAGTATTTCACAAACCCCATTAAATAATTTAGCAATAGAAGAGGGTAAAGCTAAATAAATAAATAAATAAATCAGTCAGGAAATCACAAACCTGAAAGTTAACCTCTGAAGTTGGAAAGATTCCCAAAACACTGATTACGAACCAAAGAGCTGAACCACTATATATACACAACCCGACCAGAAACAGTCAACACAGATTCAGAAGAGGTGATCGCGCTGTCAGATCATCGTCTTAAAACACAGCTAACAAAAGAAACCATTTCCGTGGGTTTGAGTAGGATCTTGCTATAACGTCAAATGAAATAAACAAGACTAAAGCAGACTATTAATGCAAAAGTCTCTCCGCTTACCTAATTTTAGAGCTGAATAAAGAACAGTGCAAAATGCACTCAAGCAACAGTAAGAAGAAAGTTATCAGCAGCAGATCAGTGGCACCGAGCCTAGTTCTCTTTGCTGCACCTATAATATACACCTGGAAAAATTCAATGTGTGGAGATACGCTTCCTCAGTCAGGAAACTGAGGCAACAGTGATCAAATGTAAACAGGCACTGCAACAACTCTGCAACTGTCACCATTATTTTTCATCTGTGTTAAAAAAAGTAAGCTGAACTGTACCTGAACACTCACACAAATCTGAACGTGCCCTTAAAGGAATACAGTGTTTGCCATTTTAAGAACTAAAGGGTGCACTACTCAGTCCCACACAGCTTCCTTCTGGGACACGAGGCCATGTGTTCAGCACACCTAACTCCCGTGCCGAACCGTGAGCTGCCTCTGCTCCTTTCCGGCACAGGTAGCCTAGATTGAGATCAAAATCATTTCATTAGTCTTGTCCATATTTTGCGTACTGATAAATCCAAGTCTTTCATTTGTATGTCCCTACAGCAAGCGAGTGAACCAAACTAGCCATCCGGGTAGGTGGTGTATACCTATTAATATCACCAACGAAAAATATTAACCTAGGCATTTCTAAAGTCTGTTCATGCTAAAGAGTAGTTTTAAACTCATTTTTCTCTTCTATAAAAAAATACGTTTCCACACCAGATTGCTCACTACACTTTGAAAAACATCTCCATTATGACAATAAACCATTTTAATCGCTGCTCTGACCAAATAGTGACTGTCGCCTAGCCTGCGCCTATCTCTGCCAGTCTTCAGCAGCTGAAAATACTGTCTATAAAGAAAAGAAACATGTAAAAATCTAGGTATGTTAAAAGAATTATACTCTCATTTTGGATTATATTTCATAGACAAAACTAACCTTGAAATATGTTTCTATAATGTAATTCATCAGACCTTTTCTAGAAGGACTTCTTTCACTCCTCTGACTTTAAAAAGCTGAGGTTACTATTTCACGTGTCCTTAAAAATACTTCCATCTTCTAGACATCAGTCTTTTATAACCACCTATTATTCACGGTCCGGAAGAAGAAAACCAGTTTTCCTATGTTTTCACCTTTCAAATTGTTATTAATGTCAAATAAACTAAAATTACGATACTCTTCCCTTCAGCATCTACAGCTGTCATGAACTTGTTTAGCATTTTCATAAACACCGTTTCATTCAACCACCTCAGTTATTGCTTCACATTCCAATATATTTCAAAACAGAATATCTAAATTATTTCCAGATTTTTACTGTCAATTGATATAAATGGCCAAATGCAATGGAGAAGATTAATTTCAGAATGTAAGTATTTACATAAGAATACTTCTGTAGTTCTGCATTTTATTGGCATTGCAAAGAGAAACATCAGAACATCAGATTCCTGTGCTCTCTGGTTTTACACCAATACATGAGGTATTCTATCAGTTGTTCACATTATTGTACATCTCTAGTAAGTGACTATAACACATCCTACTCGGGCTTTGCTCCTCAAATATTTTTGGAAGAATGTTATTAAAGATTAAACACCCTAAAAGTATTAAAAAAATCTCAGCTCATTAAGAATTTAGTTTTGCCCAATTTATAATATTTCAAGAAATGCCTCAAGAAATGGAAACAGCTGTATTAAGATCAAAATACCATCAGTGTCGAAGCTGAAACAAAGTATGGAAGTCAAACTGATTATCTGAGCTTCTTTACTGCCACAGATCAAATACTCCACTGGAGTTTTCAATTTTGATGAAATTTCTGCCTAAAAATCTGTCAAATATTTTTAACAACTTATCCACATTAGAACTTCATATTTGCGTTTCTGCCATCCAGAAAATCCCAATTGTTGCTAAATCAAAAGACAGCAGTTGACACACAATTTTTATTCACTCATGGCATTTGCAGTTAAACTACATACCTTTAAAAAAGCTCTCGCATGAGTAATGGCAATATTTTCATAGCATAGTTTCTGCAAAACAGGTTGAACGCATTATTTTTGGTTACAGCGTTCACAGGCACATGCACTGCTTCCTTCTGACACACGGCTTTTATCAGCAGTTGCGGTGTTCACACAGACCTATCCTGGAGTTCCTGGCAAAGAAGGGGCAGCAAAACTTGTTGGAAATGTACCTCTGATGACGACAGAATCCAAAGACAGTCTACCTGGTAAAGCCTCCAGTAGCTTTTAATAACTCTATTTATCTTAGGGATGTCCCCTCCTGCAATCTGGCAAACAGTTTCTACAAAAGCAAGGAAACAAATTATAAACTCATTTTACGAGTAAAGAATGAAATAGAGAGAAAAGATTAATTCCTTCTCAAAACGCAATATAATATAGTCTGTAAAGCAACAGCAGCAAGACCAACACTGCTAGAAGAATATGGCTCCAGTACCCTCACAAAGTCCCAACCAATAGCTTAGGGAAAGTGGATCTCAAGCTGTGATGTGGAGGAAAAGATAGCGGGTTTGTAAATCAGTGAAAGGGGATAATTCTATATTAGGCTGGCGAAAAGACAGACAAGGCAAACGGGGGCGATCAGAGCTGGTAAAGCAGGACTGGCTCAAGGAAAGATACAACAAGGGATAAAAATGACTAATGGGGGAGAGGAAGGGGATGTACTAAGAAAAACTTTGAAAGCAAGGACAGAGATTTAAATGTAAATGGCCTGAAACGAAAAGAAATGGAAATGAAGGACTTAAACATCATGCCATAAGCAACAACGTTAATACCAGCAATGGGATTCGCGAGTACTAGGGGATGGGAAAACACAACATAGGTATTAGAAGTTGCAGAGGAAGTAATCACCATCAGGACGGGAAGTGAGGGTCTGCAAAAGAATTTCAGCAGTCTAGACAGAAAGAATAATAATAATAATAATAAAAAAAAAATCAAAAAAAAAGCAGACCTGGACTTCATAGAGGAAATTGCAGCAAAGTATTGGACACAAATTCTCTTTTGCACAATAGATAAAAGCCACTGACAACCTTCAGCTTACAGACTTGACAGAAAGAAAAAGACAGGTACAGATGTTGTCTATAGCAGAACACCAGCCACACAATATGTGCTTTGTAGGACTTTTAAGAGTAAGAACAAACCAGCAGAGAAAGGGGTAAGAGGTGACAAGCAGATCTGATCCGGGTCAACTGTGTAAAGGTGACAGTAGAAGTCTGGAAGTGAAACACCTCAGAAACAAAAGGGATTTGGTGTTTGGGTTTTTTTTAAATTCTAAAAAAAAACAACCCTAAAGCCCCAAAAGACACCTTCATCTCTGTAGAGCTCCAGGAAGACTGTGAGAAAGAAACAAGGCCCACTCAAGAAGCTGCTGAAAGATGAATGTGACAAGAAGGAGGAAAAGCAAGAAAGGCAGGCCAAGGAAGCGCGCGGGAACGTTTTCGCTGTCAGTCTCACAATCTGATGTTTAAGAATGATGACAGAATACAGGTGATGGATTTTAGCCAGGAAAATGTCACTGAAATGTCAAAAGAGCAACTCTGATGAAAGGAAAAAAATAGGCTAGCGGCAAGGAGAAGGTATGAAGGAATTCTAAGAGTACTGCAGGCAAAGCCCGAGACACGCTGAGATGGTTAGAAAGTGGAGGAAAGGCATGAGCTGGATTAATGCTGACTGCTTTATTTAATTAAAAAATACCCTGATTCAATGTATTAGCAGAATGTAAGAAATGCTGCTCAGCTCCCACCCCTGTCCTGCAGGGCCTGTCTCATGTTCGACTCATTCCAAGACGAAAGCCAGTATTAAAATTGTACCAGAGACTTAAACATCTTCATTAAAGTAGATAACTAAAATTCTGGTTAGCTAACTTTAAAACATCCAGTGAGCAAGCCTAAACAAAACCCAGCTTAAAACATGTCATTGCACATACTCGCTCTGAACACAACAACAACAAAAAAATACAATCAGGGAGAACAGATCAAGACAAAGGATCTACAATATTTTTCCATGAAATTTGCAGAAGATAATATAGGTTAGCCTGACACCCATCCACTAACTTAATACATAGACGTATTTCAACATTGAGCACCGTTTTACGTCAGAGTTACACGTGATATTGACACAGCATCGACATCTCTAAGGACTAAGCAGATGATAGAAGGATTGAAGCAAGTGGAGCGTAGCACAACTGCCAAAACATTGCCTGCCACAAGTCAAAACTCGACATTTTTTCCCCTTCCAGAAATATAACTGCAGTTTGAAACATAATGACTACATTACAAACTGAATGCAAGTTTGGCATGCATCACTGTACATTTCTAGCATATTTTGAGAGAGACATACACCAATATCATTTGAGACGTGCACTACTCACACGTTAAGCTGCCTTCATGTATTAATTGTAACTTTAGCCAATAAAGCCTCATCCTTGCATAAATTAAAAATATTTATACTTCAATGCTTCAATAAATGTCTGATCTACAAAAAATATACAATAATCCACACATTTATTTACATGAGTACTGTTGCAAAATTTACTTGCCTTATCTCAGGAAACACCTTACTATTTTAAATAAGAGTTTAACAATTCAAAGAACTTGAATGTATGCAGAAACTTTTGCTAAAAAGTGGCCAGAGGCTGACAGTTCCCTTCCACTGCAATTTTCATCTTCTAAAATTTGTTTTTGTTCTCCCCTGGAACAAAATCAAACCATTCCCTTTTCCGCAAAACCAGAACTGTCAAAACTTCTCTTTTTAGATCAAACTGAGCTTTTCTATTTAAGAACTACAAGCTTCTGCAAATTCAAATGTCTGCTTGATTAAGCCCAGATCAGGCTTCGACATCTAAATAGGATGATTAAAACTTCTGGAGAGTAACAAAGGTTTCTTTGGGTGGTGGGGTTTTTTTTAAAACTTACAGCAAGCTAATTCTTTGTTGCTGTCTGCTACTGCAACGTCCTAATTATTAGGTTGCACCGTAAGAACTCCTTCACTCTTTCTCAGCTTTGAAGAAACAACATGCAGCACCAATGTATCATTACACTGGAACACTTTCAACATGCTCTGCTATAATGACACAGATGTGACTATCAGTTTCTTTTAAGTAAAAAGTTTCAGCATAAAAAAAAAAGTTTCAGCATTATTTATAACCTGAATGGTAGAAGCTTAAGGAACTTCTTCCTGCTTGCCCATTAAAAATGAAAACAAAGATGGAAGATAGTTGTTGGGGAAAACAACCTATCATAAATCAAAGTCAAATTGTGATGATTACAGTTCATCTTCTCCTTCACCAAATGACACATCAGGAAAGAACCTAGAGGAGATTAAGTCTAATAGTAAACTTACACATGAAATCTAATGCTGGGCGTTCTTAATTTACTAAAAAGCACTCAAACAAATCTGGATTTCAGCCCTCAAGACAGAAAATTAGGGAAGTCCTAGATTCTCCTCTTCTTGATGTGGTAATCCTCCATTCACAGCTTAAGCAGTCTGTACCGTGATAACTTCAACAGGGCAGAGGCTGAGGAAGACCTAGACCTTCTCATGTACAGCTAAGGCACCACAAGAACTTCCACCAGAACTCCGCCAAGGTCTCGTGGTGCTACTGTCCTTCCCAAAGTCAGGGGTTTGGGTGATGCAGGTCAGGACGGAGCAGCAGTGATCAGTTCAAATCCTACACATTGCTGGATTTCGCTCCCTTGCTCATGTTATTGGGATCTGATAAAGTATCAAAAAATCTCAAAGACTAAAAGCAAGGCCCTTGAAGTAGATCAGCTATAACAAGCTGGACAAGTTCTTCTGGTCACCTCACAACTTCTCCTTGGCCGCGTTTTTAATATTCTGTACATATGGCTGACCTAAAAGCTGCCTTTGATAGCTCATGAGAATTACAAAGTTAATCAGGTGATCATAGTTTTCCACACAGTCTATCCTTCCTTAAAGTGCATGGAAACTCTAAAATAATTGCATTTAAATGGTCTTTGAGGTTGGGTTTGTTTTGCCTTCCCCCCCCCCCCCCCCCCCCATTTTAAATGAGTGAGCTAGAAGAGAAGGAAGTTCTCAAATCTTGATTTTAACAGGCAAAACAACTAATCGCTTATGGTCTTCACTCCAGTTTCTGAGCCAAGCTATACTACAGCCTCACTAACTTTTTTGAATCCTTTATCTTCAAGAGTACTTCATTTAGTGTCTCTGAATAATTTATTCTTCCCCTGCCACTTCCAATTCCAAAAAAAGTATCCTTTATTCCAGTGTCACTGGTAACAGATGCTGTGGGAGTTGGAGAGGAATTTTCTTGAAATTGATCAAAATGGCAAATCATTTGCACTGGAAATCAGTGTCATCGTCATCATAACTTGAGACTGCCACTAATGGAACAGAAGCCCAGGACAGTAAAGACAACGGGACAGAACAAGAACTCACCAATTAAACAAACAAAACCGCAACCTCTGTTGGGGATTGGGGGAATTGTTAGGACAGAAGCCTGAAGAATCATCTTTTGACTGGGAGGCTAAGGTCAGAATACTCGGAAGGGGGTTGGAGAATTTGTGGTAGAAAACAGCAGCGGTGAATGGTCAGTGTGATTTGCTGGAAGCTTTCAATGATCTTTGGTGTTCAAAGAAGGCTTCAGGAGATAAGCAAGCCTAGGAGGGCTTGCGATAGCACAAGCCAGCAGCTCAGTGAAAAAAGTGTATCCAAGCACCTGAAGGGCAGGAACTGTAGGAGGAGAAAGTTACATGTTGTGTTAGAGTTGTGGGAGATACTTCAGGTTGCCCCTAATGCCACAATTCCTATTCATCCCCTGAAGGGGATCTTCAAAATGAGTATCTGTTCTTCCCCTCCCACAGGAGAAGATCCTGTTCCTCCATATGAGTCTTCACAGCTGCTGTCAAACAAGTAGCAAGGGCTAGAGCTCTTCTGTTCACTGTGCAGGGGAAAGGGGAAGGCAAGGCTGAACTGGGGAGCAGACTGATGATTTTG
Source organism: Apaloderma vittatum (assembly GCF_000703405.1). Lineage (NCBI taxonomy): Eukaryota > Metazoa > Chordata > Aves > Trogoniformes > Trogonidae > Apaloderma > Apaloderma vittatum. The sequence continues at coordinate 64,919 of NW_009701787.1, forward strand.
ATTACTGGAAGACAGAGGGAATAACCGCAAAGATTGGGAGAGGCTGCTCTTCAGCAACAGCCACGCATGTTGACAACCCATAGCTGATGGTCAACCAGAAACTCAAGCAGACAGTAGATTATCGAGATATACTCCAGCTCTTCCAGCGCAGTAGGCAAGACAGCCACAGGGCAGAAGTTGGGTGGGTTTTTGTACCTTCTTTTGAATACAAACCTCAACAGTTTGCAGCCCCAGGGCAACTGCTAGCTTTAGATATGCAGGTGTCCTACAGCCTCCCCAACATCTGAAGATCCGCTGTAGCAACAGAAGATCCATTCAGCAACAAAGCAGTATTGTCAGCGTAACAGGCTTCTGAGCTGGATCGATGCCTAATTGTTATCTAGTTTTTGAAAGCAAGTCAACAAATATTCCCTTAGTTGTTGATATCAACTGATACCCTTCGTTCAGGTTGTATTTGTTAGGCGACTGGCACTTCGAGAAGGTCAATGCTGGTAGTTAACTTGTAATTTAAAAACAAAAGCTTTCAAATAAGATTGCGGCTATTTAAAGATAGCCAACTACCACCACTGAAACTACAGAAAAAGCAACCCTGCCCAAACGCGTGTGCTCTACACGGACGTGCACCCACCTGCAAATGAGGACTATGCTCTTGCAGATCACTGTTTCACGTATTGCCCTTAACAGATGGGTTGCAGTGCCCCTGCCTAGGGCCGGGAGAGAAAGTACCTTGGGGTATGAACCCATCGCAGTGAAGGACGGCGAAGCCGGGCTGCTGGAGGCAGACGGGGGAGGGCAGACCCGTCAGCGCCCAAAGCA
>NW_009701788.1:0-13418 GCF_000703405.1 Apaloderma vittatum
CCAGGGACGCCACCTGTCAACTAGATCAGGCTTAGATTACACAGAAGGAAGAAGTTTCTCACCACAGAAGCGGTGAGGCACTGGCGCTGGCTGCCCACGGAGGCTGTGGATGCCCCATCCCTGCAGGTGCTCAAGGCCAGGTTGGACGGGGCTTTGAGGAACCTGGTCTGGTGGGAGAGACGTGATCTTCAAGGTCCCTTCCAACCTTCACCATTCTACGATTCTATGAACTTTATACCATCGGCCTCGGCCCATCAACCCAGTGGGCCAAGGCCAACAGTAGGAAGGGACAAGTCAAACCAGAGCATAAAGAAGATCTAGTAGGTAAACTGCCTTCTGGCTACCACAGGGACAGAGTTTCCCAAGGCAGCGTGTGCACAAAAAATATCCCAATATTTTGGAAGTAAATCCTGACTCACTTTGTAGCAAAGGAGGTCCCAATCAGAAAATGCCTGAAGCATCAAAGCACATTTCTGAACATTCCCCCTCAACGACATTGCAAGCTAGAAAAGAACTTAAAGTAGCTAATAAACGTGTCTCCAAGCCAAACAAGGAAAGGGAACAATGTCAACAGATAAAGGACAGAACTGCTTTGGTTTGGTGGGTGGTGGGACGACGTTATTCATCTCCCTCAAAGTAAAAACTACCCCAGTGAGTTTAAAAGCAACAAAATGAAGTAATTTCAAACCAACAAAATAGAAGCCAGAGCCACAAACGATCACAGCACTCTGTGAACTGAATTTGCTGCTGTGCTGGTTCTACAGACCAGCGCACTGATGCACCGCAGCGAATGGGTTTTCTCTTAAAAAGCTTGACAAGTTGCCTTTGTAATTTGGAAATCTTCATGTTATTACTGAGATATCCAGTAAGCATTATGAAAAGTTAATCTAGCTTAAACACCCCAACAGTGGGCAAAGGATTAAAGTTTTCTCTCCCACACTTGTTTATGGAGGGTTTCCTAGTCGTGCCTGTAAACATCTCCTTTGAGCTTTTTAAAACATCAGCCACAAGCTTTGACACAAAAATAAATACTAACATCCTTTCCTACATATATAATGTGTTACAAAAAAGTGATGAGTAGACACGTGAGGAAAAATGATGAGCTAACGCGCGAGTTACGCTGACAGAGATACTCGCTGCAGGCTCAAAGTATTTTCAGTCTCTTTACTACTTTGGATACACAAGATCCCTTTAGTCCATTTCTAATTAGCAGTGTAGCACAGCTGGAATTGAACTGCAATGTGTTGCTAATGGCAACAGCAGCAGCTTTACATATTTCTGTCTGTAAAACATGGAATTGTCTAGGTCAACTTGGATAACAGGTCAGACCCCAAAGGCGTACCGGAGCTTCCCACTGCCACCAGCTCAAACTGGCAGAGAATCTACTCTAATAATTTTTGGGTAACGTTTAGAAAGATGACACTGCCCTACCTAGAACCACGCCGCACAAAGATTTGCCCACACGCACGTGCTTATTTGTGTGACGTAAGAAAGACACTCTACCTCATGCCTTCCGTAGAGCTGTTCTGGTAGTTGCGGTAGAGCTGCGGGACGCCCAGCATAGCCTCGGTGAACACGGCAAGGAAGCCCAGCGTCTCCACAAAGAGAGAGGAGTCCAGCCAGAGGTAAGTGATGTAACCGGTCACGCCAGTGAAGGTCAGGACACACTGGACGTAGTCTGTAAACTTGCTCCAATGCCAGAAGTAGTTCAAGTCGAAATCTGCAACAGAACAGGAATGGAATCAGAGTTAATCATGGTGGAATTAAGACATGAGGGAGCCACTCTGAAATAACCATTCATTTACAGGTGCTGTTCGTGTTTTCCTCTCTTAAAAGCACTTGAAGTTAAAAATACCTACCTGAGACCAACCGGGTTCTGTTAATTACCGAAACGATGAACCACTGTCCTAACAGGGTTATTGCAACCAGCCCAAATACGCGCAACACACCAGCACACCCCTAGAAGATTTCTGCCGCTTTTCCTTTGCAGAAGTACAGAATGCTACGAAAAGAGTCCTGCTGTTAACTCAGGCTGGGGCAACATCAGCCTCCGCTGACTAACACTGGCAATAAATTCAGCCAAACAGAAATACGGACACACAACTGCCTGAGGACACAGACACATGCCAAACAACAGTTCCATTTTCTGCCTCTTTTCCCACTTTTGTATCACCAGTGTGGCCCTCAGACACTCCTTATGAACTAGTCTCCTCTTTTTTGTACTTGACACAACTCGAGACAACCACCAGCAGCACCCAGCTCCATCATTTTAATTTGCCACACAGATGAAGGGAAAACGGGCCAGGAGCCATCCCCAACCCACAGCATTATCAACCATCGCCCAGAACTCAATTAAATAAATCTCCGCGACAACCACAAAGCCAGGAAAAACATGATCCATTTTAATTTATCTCCACTGTGTTTAGAGAGGAGCATAGTCAACAAGAACTCTGACAAAGCAGAAGGAATAAGAGACATGCAGAACTCCCATTTCTTTCATTTTAAACAAAAATAGCAAGAGACATAACAGAGTAAATCCACACTCATTTCGCCTGCTTCATGAGCATTACCAAGCAAACGGCCTGACCCAACACAACAAACTCGCATTTGCAAGAGATGCTCTCGGGGACAGAGGCATTAGGGCTTGCAGTGGGACCAGCGGAAGAAAAGGGGATGAAAAGATAAAATTGGTGAGGCTTCATTTAAAAAAGCAACCTCGGTTCTGGATAAGGAGAGCAACTGATGGATTCCAGGTAAGGCACAACTGCTACTTTTATCAGATTCTTTAAGTCTTTTGAGATGTTCTCAGCCAGCTTTTAGTTCCTTCCCAGTCACCTAAAGCACTGCCTTTCAACCCTCCAAAAGGCAAGCACTTCATTTGAATTCACAGCTCTCCTGTTCACAGGATCTGGGTGGAAAACCTTCATCTGCTTTCCAGCAAGGGTCGTTGCTCACTCAACTTCAACAGCTGGTGCTTCAGAGCGATACCTGCAAACCAGCAGGTGGTGGCAGCTGCAGGCAGTAAGACAGGGAGCACGCTCCTCCACACAGTCCTAGTATCAGGCAGCCAAGAAATCTGGCAACAATGGTAACTTACTCATCGTCTTTTGTCTGAGAATCTGAAGTATTATTTCTGTTACGATAAGATACAGAGAGGAGAACACCACGTGAAACAGGACCTCAGCTGGAGAATTCCTAGCACAAGACAGAGGTTTGCTTTTGCTCAAAACTATCATGATGCTCCATACTCTTCATTTCACTAAACTAGGTTATGAGTAAATTCTAGTTACTGCTATAAATTTTGCTTGGTAATGTTTTCCTGAAAGAAAGGAAGAAAGACAAAATGAGATGAGAACAATCATAACCTTGGTAATAGCCTTAAGGAAAAACATGCCAATTATCTTAAAACCAACCCAATACATAATCACTAATTGCTCTACTGAATGCACAACTCTATTTTAGGACACTACACATCACCAAACTTCCAGGAAAAAGCAGAAGAATGACTGAACTTCAAAAAAAATGGCTATATATGTCCTTTCATACAGGTCATTCTTTCTCTGGCCCTTACTTCAACTGCTGAACTATTTGCCACATGATTAATTCTTTTTAATCAAGGCTGAAGTTCATCTTCTCTCACAAATGGCTTCAAAAATTCAGAAGGGGAAAAAAACCCAAACCCACACACCCATCACTTCAAGGTTTGGAAATAAACTGTGACTCATTTTTCCAAGTGGCTTCCTTCTCAGGGGGTCCAAATTCTCAGGGGGTCCAAACCCATTATTAGTTCTGTAACAGGAGCTATAAATTTTCAAAGAAAAAAAAAGTGTTGGTTGTGCTGAGTAGAGTTGACGGCTATATGCAAAAAAAGGCTTCTAAATGCTTAAAAATAAAAGGGAAATGGCCCTTCAATAAATAAAAGGAGTTTTAAAACCAGTTCCTTGCAGAGCAATCTGAAGCAGGGAGAAGGGGCAGAGCTGAACAAAGTTACAAGTATTACTGCAAATATTATTTGCATTTGAACTGAATTACAAATAATGATGACTACGCTGGGATTTTTGCAGGCCCTCTCCCAGCAAACATCCCCCTCTTTTCTCAAAAAGGGACAAACCTCATCGCACCGCAATTCATTTCTATCAATCTTTCAGATTTCACAGAAGTGCCCAGATTGGAAAAGACCTTTAAGATCACCGAGTGCAACCGTTAACAGATGCAGTTCAGGTGCTAACCCCCAGTCACTAGCATCCCGGAGGGATGGGAAGCGGCATTACTGCAGGGAAAGGCACCCTATCTTCTTACGCGCGCCTGAGCTCTTTAATCCACCCAGGGAGTTGCATTTTAAACACGGCAATCCACTGATGGATGAGAGATTTACAGCGGAAAATCCTCTTGATGCTGGGCGAAGGAGCAGCTCAGTAGGTTCTTCGTGCGCTGACCGGAGGAGAAGTCTACACGGCTTGAGGGTGCGGAAAGACGAGATTAAAAGAGCTCCTCCGGGAAGCACGCTGCACGTCAGATACGAAAAATGTAAAGCAGGCACAGACAGCATTGCAAGTAACTATGGTTAGCACTAGTCGGGCTAAAACGCAAGTAGTAAATTCAAGATCGTGGTGTGGGACAGACGCCAAGCGACACGAAGAAGAGCCCGTAGTATCAACTTGCACTTGAGGATGACACAGAAGTCCAAACAGTTACATTATTTTTAGTCAAGAAGTATTTTATACCAAGCAGCTACCCCGCTAATTCCTTTTGGGAAAGTGAAGCAAAGGCTTTGCCATCCTAAAAATTATTTACTGTAGCTCTCAACTTCTCCTGCTAGTCGCGTCTTATTTTATGCCCTGACCTTTCTAATTCTGTACCCCCATCCTTGCTCTACGGTCACTTAGACTTGTCTTCAGCCATTTGCCCCAGTTGCCACTTGCTGGTTTGTTCTTTCTTGCATTTGAGGTCAACGAAGAACTTCCCATTTACATTCCCCATCTTTGCAAGGTGGGAGAGTTTGCGTCTGAGCCCTTGGTACAGCTTCACCAAGGACCACCAGCTCGGTCCAGACCACCCGAGCTGGCTGCTCCCACCACAGCCTCCTCCTGCACATCAGCAAAGGAGACCAAGGCGAGCAGTCAGACGCCCAACACCTCCCTCAACAACGCTGGAATCCAAAACACTCTGAAAGAGTCTGATAATGTTAATTCAGCCACGCTGGAAAGGTTACAAAACGCAGTCGTGGCTGGGAATTATTTCAGGTTATTATCCATGGTTTGTTTACTGTAAGACGTCCACGCAGCTGGAGGATGCCAGAGCTGGAACCTACAACTCGCCGCCCAGCCCGGGGCTCTCACCCCCGGGGCTGCAGCACGGCAGGCTCCCCCTGCAGGCTCGGTTTTTTCTTTTTGTCTTCTCCCACTCCCATCAGCTACATATCCAGCTGGGCACTTGGTTCTTTCCTTCCAGAGAGAAGGAAGAAAGCAGTGTTAGAGACAGAGGGTGAGAACCAAGACATTTAAATTTTCTTTCTCTCTTTTTTAAGAAACCTGCAAAGCGCTGCCTGAAGCCAGCATGTCTTTTACACTCACTGGGACTGAAAAGGGACTTGTTAAATTTCATTCGTGGTACAAAAGAGAAGAAATGAGAGCTGAGCACCAAAAAACTTCTGGCTCTGACCCAAACCACTCTCTTTTTGAAAAAATAATAACTTAAGGATTCCACTCTCTTGCACAGTCCCTATAAAGATGTCAACATCACCGTTCTGTCTCCATTCCTTCAGGCCTGTGACGTGGGCATTTCTGCATTTCTGTTTAGTTTTAAGTACCTGTCACCACAGCACCTGAGCATCTCTCCTCATGACATTCCTTGTCTTCAGGCTCTCGTCATCTGCCCTTCACACCGGGTCACAGCAAAACAGTGTCACTGCCTGCTCTCAAGCACGTTAGGATGGGAGCAAAATATTCCAGAACCTTCTGAAAACAGCAGCCCAGCCTCTACTGAGCAAATTACTCTCATTTAACGAAATCCATCTTTGACATCCTTTGGCCTCTCCTTGGCCACACCTAGGCTGGTGTCACAGAGCTCATTCTCGTGGTATTTGACTCACCCTAAAGCCCCAACACAAAGTCCTTTAGTTAACAAAAAATAACCAGTAGATTTTCACACGAGAGGGAAAAAATGTCCAACCTTAATTGCAGAGTAAAAGGCTGAAAGCCTGACCCAAAGAAACCCTGAGGATTCTTGCAAAAAAACCTTTGTTAAGATTAAAAGTTGCAAGGTCCAGAGACACATTAGTTACAACTATTTAAACTATTAAAAAAAAAAAAAAAACACACACAAATGCACTGAATTATATTTAAAAAAAAAAAAAAACCAAACAAATCCACACCCTACTCCCCAACAAGCTGCCCTTCCTGTTAATTTGTTACTTCCCTGATTTTATGGCCTTTGGTTCAAGGAAAACCTTTGAATGCCAACCAGCACAGTGGTCCTGACCAAAGATATTTAGCAATAGTGGCTATATTGACCATTTTGTGACCCTTGAAGAGCAAAATTATACTTAGCCTGACAGTTTTACCCCCGCTGCTAACACCACGCAGGACAAGCAAGAATGAAAAGCTACAACAAACTCCTCATAGCCTGGGCACCTCCTGAGCAGCTGACAGCCTGCGCTGTGCTGTCTGCAGCGTAATTTGCTTTGTGCGCAGCTTCGATTTACAGGAGTCTCACAGGAAAGAGGAAGAAAACCCAAACATTTGAGAGGAAAAATGCAGTTATATAAACCCAGGAAATTAGGCTGACCTTGAATTCATCTTGGACGTTTTCTCTTATCTTATGAAAGGATGCAGGATGGCAAGAGTAGCTACTTGCTGACTTCCCAGAAGACTGATGAAGGAGAACAGGCTAATAACTTGGTAGATTTACACTAGATATGAGGAACAAGTTCTTTGCTGTGCGGGTGGTGAGACCCTGGCACTGGTTGGCCAGAGAGGTGGTGGAGGCTCCATCCCTGGAGGCATTCCAGGTCAGGCTGGGTGGGGCTCTGAGCAACCTGATCAAGTTAAAGGCGTCCCTGCAGGGGTGTTGGACTAAATGACCTTTAAAGGTCCCTTCCAAGCCAATTCTATGGTTCTCTGATTTTACAGCCTACTCAGCCGTGGTTTGTCTAAGCCATCAGCCACAGCCCCACCAGGCAGTGCACAAAGACAAAAAATTAGGATGGAGTAAGTTAAGCACTGCAGAACCAGCGGCCCTGGCTCCACATTCTTGCAGTTGGGAGTTACAACTATCTACGAAAAGAGTTTATTTTGAACAGTACTGAAACTTGTTCTTTGAAATTTCAGTCTCGTAAGATATCGAGACTACTACAATATTAGAAACAAAATGCACTTACGCTGCTTCTCTTTCAAAGGCTGCAGTTAAAGCGATAAATCAAAGTTCTTCTAAATACAACAAAGCAAGCTGTGCATTCACCCAGGTGCAGGCTGCCTCAGGTACCTCCACGCCAGGGATGACAATGCCAGGCTGCACGTATAACACAGCGAGGCGTTCCCAGAAACGCTGGCAGTAACTGTCAGGTAATATTTCACCCCCTTTGGAACTGCGGGTCTCCAGGGGAAATGCTGAATAGCCACTGACTTGCCTACAGATAAAGGATCTTTCATCTTTTTCAGCCTTCTCTGAGCTTGACTTACCTGAGACTCCATCTTCTCTATTGTGAATATACCACCAAAAAAAAGCATTTATGTGATCTAGTTTGGGGGTTTTTAAAGCTGAAGTCAGGCACATAATGCCTAAGTATGTATACAACACTCTTCCTAAAAATATAAACTCCTATCTAGGATTTTTTAGGGGAAAGTTTAATTCCTGTTTCCCAGGTAACCCACCACCAGCCAAGACAAATTCCAGCCCCCAAACTGGCCCTGCTAATTCAGAATAACGCCTTGTGTCCTTGCCTCCTTCGCTAAAATAATGCTAAACAACTCTTGGCAATTGCCTCAGTTAACCTCAGAGTAACCCATTTTAGTATCGATAATTTAACGCTTCAAAATCATGGCAAGCTTGCAGGAAGCTTTCTGCTCTTCTCTTCGCTTGCCTCTCTCTCGTCTGCCCAGTTGAAATTTTTCATGTCTCTGATTTGAATGAAGACCGTGAAAAGTCTTAGGTGGATCTAAGTAGCAGCAGGAAAAAAAGGCAACTTCCTTCTCATTTGCTACCGTAAACACCTTGTAAGCACAGTGACATTTGTAATGTTGACTATAGAAACTCAACCACTTCTTTTATCAAAAAGTAAGTAGGTGAATCTAAGAATAATTTCAATCTCCACCTGACTTTCAAAAAAAAGATTCCCGATAGCAGAAGGTCTTCTAGACCCTCCGTGCCCGCAGTGTTCTCTCACCACCTTTAAATCAAAACTCACCCTATTTCCAAGCCTGCAGAGATGTAAATTCCTGTATACAGTGACCAAACAGAAGGAATTTCCGCACTAATGACTTCATTGCATTAGGAGGAAGAATTTACAGGTCAGGAGACCTGGACAGGGACAGAGTTTCACTTGAGTGCTTGCAGGCGGCCTCACTCATTACAGCATTTGTAACTGGAGATGCCCAGTGAGACAGTTACCCCGAAAGAGATTCTCCCCCTCAGCTGCTCAGCTGTTCCGTCTGACCGCAGACAAATCCCTGCTCGAACAGGAGCAGCGCTTGTTACGCAAGAAGCCCTACCGGCCATCGCAGCGCCCCAACACCTCGTGCCTGTGCTTTAATGCTCCACAGCCGATATGATCCTCGAGATCTGGAAAGAAAGGCAATGGCAGGAGGTTTAAGATGCTCCGTCACAAAGGGTTTTGTGATGATACCAGTGTGCGTACCCGAGTTGTTCGTGTTTCCCAGGAGGAGTTTAAGCTCCTCTCGTCGCCCTCAAGCTCCAGTAGGAAAGCTGGTTACCTCCCCGAAGTGTTTCTCACTGAAGTAACAAGACGTGTGCTTTTCTTTTTACAAGATCTAACGTGCCAAAAAGAACGAGCCTGCATTTTAAGCCAGATCTGTTCACTTACTTGGTTCCAAGCGCAATCCGAAAAACTGTTCTGTCAGTACAACAGAGGGGGCAAGAATGGGGAAGGGATAGAGAAAAAAAAGAGGATCAGGAATATCTTTGGCTGGCCCTGCTGCCAAACACCCCAGCACCCAGCCACTGCTGGAAGTGAAAGACTTTGGCTGTCCTGCCCCTTTATAAATATAATTAGTTCTAGGAAGGACAACAAAACCAACTCCACACCACAACAGGCAGAAGACGGTGAGCCGGCAGCACTCACAAGCAAGATGACTTTGCCACGAGAGGGTCCTTTTTTTCCCCACAATTGCAAATTTCTTCAAAGACTGCGCAGTTTCTGACAGCTACTGTACACAGAAATTTAACAAAGCGTTTCCAGATAAAACTATTTCAAGCTGTTTCGATATTAAGTTTGCTCTGCTCCCCAAGTGAACAGTTACTTGTTCTTCTACTACAACCTACTCTCAACAGGAGGGGAAGAAAGGCACGAGGGAGTAAACAGCATCTCTGAAGACACAGTAAAAAAACTGAAGGCAAAGGACGTTTTCTGAAATAACTGCTCCTGCCTTTTACATGCCAAGGTGTGCAAACACAAGAAAGGTGGAGATGTAAAATGTTAACGTAAGCAAGGAGTCATTCCAAGTTTTTGGTGGTTTGTATAAATGGACAAAACAAGGGGGGCAAGAGGAAGCAGGGAATTTCAAGAGCAGCAACTGTTGATTTTGAAAGGCTATAAGAACTGGAGATAAGGAGGGGGGAAAAAAACAAACCAAAGCAAACACTTAGAGCTGCATGATTTGTGGCACTTGCAAAGCAAAAAAGGAAAAAGACCTTGGAACTTGTATACTTAAAGTAAAGGAACAGCAATGTTCTGCAATGCTGCATCTCCCAATTTTGAGTTGCAATGAGCAATTGTAAAAAAAGAGACAGGCTTAAGCAGCTATTAAAAAAATATATATAGATATCCCTCCAATTTTCAGGATCTGCCTTCCTTTCAGTGGCTTCTGTGTCTCCAGGATTTGTCTGGTTTTGGAAACATACAACGCAAGTAAAAGATCAATTTGCCAGAACTGAATTCTGGGGTTTGGATTTTTTCCGCCCCTACCCAGGGGAAGGAACGTAGGATCCTAAAGCAATAGAAGTGATGCATCCTGATGACAGAGCAAAGAGAAAGTGGGGCACGTAATAAATGCACACGGGAGACATTCGCAACTTCAGCCACAGTGAGAGTGTAGTTCCCTGCCCCAAGAGGGAACCACACAGGTCACCAGCAAGAGAAGTGTCTAGAGGCGCACGACGTCCAGCCCGCCCCTCGCCATAAAGTCACGATTCACCGAAAAGCGAATCTTTATCTGCTGCGGATCCAAGAAGATAAAGGAAGAACGTCCTCAGAAGCAGCTAAGTCACATCCTTCTCCTCGCCAGCCTTGCTCGGCGTTACCTCCTCACGTAGACAAAGGTAACAAGATAAAAATCAAATTTGGCAGTTAAAAACATTCAGCCTGAAAAACAAGCCAAAGATTTTAAAATGTGATTATGCATGTTTTTAATGAGGTCTGTGCTTGCCCATCTATTAGTATCATTTAAATCACTGAGCACCTACTGCACAGCTTTTAACGAGTCAAATACTGGAGCAAAAGAATACAGGGCTGATAAACTGGAACCAGAGCCTAGAAAGCTTTGTCTGCTGCTGCAAAACAATTCTTTTTTTTTCAGTTTAGGTTAATAAAAAGATCTCATTTGCTCAAATGATAAAAAACCTGATTGGGAGCTGAATAATACCTGCTTTGTTCTGTGTCTTTGAATAGTGACTGAGAGTATAAAAGGATGAGATGACTAGAGAAAAAAATAATTTTACTAAAAACAATACCTGCTTTATTTGTTTGGGGCTTTTTTAAAAGCATGTTTCCACTAAATGGGCCTTCAATACAAATACTGCAGTTTATTTGCATTATTCAAATAATTTATTCCATTTTTCTGTTTGAAATCAATTTTCAGTGAAAACCGAATTACAAATAGAAATGACCTAAGAAACAGTCTACTGACCACTTAATGTAACATGACAAAAAAAATGTAATTTGAATGGATCACATATTATGCTGTATCATTACTAAAACATATAGGTGTTACACGTCGTTAGCATCCAAACCTACTTCAGTATAATGACTATATTTCTACACATGACCACGTGAACCAAGCTTTCCTTAGTAAAGTCGATGAAAAACACAAAATAATTCATTTCACTCACGTGTTTCTGGCTTGATCATTTAAATCATGATTTGCAAAGGCAGCTCCAAACCCAACCACAGTCATCAAGAAAGAGGAAAAAAAAAATCTTTTACGATCTAAGGTCTCCTAATCACGGCTTCAATGAACTAGAGCCTTCGGAAGTCAAAAGGGAGATGGTTTGGGTCGTAAAGCATGAACCTGAAGTCTTAAAGCAGAACCCACTGTTTGTAGGACAAGACTGAAGGTAGTTCAGGAATCGATGCAATCTTGAAAACCCTTTTTCCAATAAACGTGCCCCACCTCTTGCCAAATGGGAGGTGGGAATCTTTCAGTAAAATAAAGCTACCCCCTAATTGTTTTCAGTCAGAGACGGCCAGTGTAATGCATTACAGGTTAAAAGCGCGACATCTGTGCCTAAACAGAAAAGGTTTTATTTTCTTTTCCCTTGATACAGCAATGAAAATGGCAAAGCACTGATGCTCGAGTGGTAAGTGCCCTTCAATAGCCAGCATATGGAAACGTCTTGTTAACGTGTCATTATTATTTATAAAAAAGAGCTTCAGAACCATCGACCCATTAAATATATTTCCTACTTCTGGCTTAGCAGAAACTAATAACTTCATATTCCCAGTGCCCTTTAAATAAAAGGCTACAACATAGGGGACAGAAAATGCAGTGGAAAAAATAAACCAATACAACAACCGGGTCGTACCTTGAGCATCACCTCCACACACGGTTTATAACTCCACAGACAGGACCCAACTCTCGGTGTGTTCACTGATACGTTCTGACGTGTTGAGCTCTTGATTCTACACTACTGCCACACACGCAAAGTTAGCATTCTTTAAAAATACATGAAACCTTCAAAATCAAGAACAAAATCCTACAAATGTGCTGCAGCCAGGATTTTTTTTTCCTCTAGACAGCTGTCTAGACAATTCGTTGTGTCTGAGCAGGCAGCGCCACGCAACAAGCACACACCATGTCAACCAGCGCTACAAACCACTTGGGAAAGAAAAGGGGGGAAAAAATGCGAGCTATCCATACACCTGCACTAACAACTAAAACCACCTCAGCCTCAAAGTTTATTCTGAAGTCTGCAGGGAGTTACCCTTTAAATGTTTCATTACTTGTTTTCGCACTGAACTTGGCCACCATCTAGAAAATGATCATTTCTGGCCTGTTTTGCTGACAAAAACTAAAAGGCATCAGACAAGAAGCAAAGGAGGATAGCACAACCAAAGCCAGACAAGTAATTCTCACTCACATTTCCAAGGACAAGAAGGTGCCTAGGAACTGGACCAAATAACCTCAGAGGTCCCTTCCAAGCCAAATTATTCAGTGACCTCGTTAAAGACCAATCTCACCGCTCGGATCCAGACGTGACCGAGTATGCAACGGCACACGACCTGCTCCAGAAGCAGGTGACTGCAAAAGCTTCTCCCACCTGCCGAACTGAAGCAGCGGCTTTGCTGCATGTCAGATATTGGGATGTTCTGCCCAGGGCAGGGGGGAGTCCCCGTCCCTGGGGGGGTTTGAGGAGGGCTTGGCTGTGGCCCTGAGGGCCATGGTCTGGCCATTGCGATGGTGTTGGGTTGTACACTGGACGTGATGATCTCAGAGGGCTTTTCCAGCCTCAATGATTCTGCGATTCTGTGTGATTCTGTGTTCCCTGAGCAGCAGGACGGGCAGACGAATCAGTACTATGTGAACATTTAGATGTTTCATGACTGATGTTAGTAAAGCATCAAATTATTCTGACTCCTGCCACGAAGGAAAAGATTTACTTGTTAGGTTTTTTTCCAAAAATCTCTGTTTATCCCCTATTTCCCCAGTCACCACCACAGCCCTGAAAGCCAGATGAGACTCCTTTCCTGGGTTCTAGGCGAGCGGCTCAACAGGCAAGGTTTGGAAACCCAAGAGCACCCTCATGTGGCAGATCTTGATTGAGTTCTCCTTTCTCTCGCCCCAACAAAACTCACATTTTATTCACAGGTGTATCCCCCCACCACACCGCCAACGAAAAGCAGCAGTCGTGCCAGAAGTTAATATTTCTGCTGCCGCACAGCTTTTCCAACACACTCTGCTTTAAATTCTCATCCCTCCACAAAACCAAAGCTGGGTGAGCGGCCCCGCAGGGACATCCCTGCTGAA